>NC_053163.1:120394870-120694870 GCF_016835505.1 Polypterus senegalus | reverse complement strand
AACTAAAACTAGAAGCCTAAATAAAAAGTTATCTATTTTCCATATTTCTCATAATAGCTGGATTAAAGTACCAAAGACACTTACTGCAAGTTTCTACAACTGATCTTTGAAAGTCACTTTGAATAAAGAAAGAATCTGAAGAAGAACCTTTTAATGGAAGAATGACAGACTATTTGCTTGTGTTCCTCAAATGGATCCACAATGTGATTTAATGCACTGTTAAGTGACAAACTATGACAGACATCAAGTAATCTAACATAACATTTTCAAAGCTACTCAATCACCTTGCTTACCCCATAGGAACTTTTCAAAAATAAATTTACCCCTGCCCTGTTTTTGTTCAGTAATTTGAGTTTATACTTCTAATATAATAAGGCGATTGACAAATGGGAAATGTTAAGATACTGTTTTTTAACATTTTTATTTAAACTTCAAATAACATTAACAATAACAATAGCACATAATAATGTGATTTCACTTATTTAATAGCAACTAATAATGAGCAGATACCGGTATACCAAAACGAAACACACTAAGTCGATGAGAACAGATCAATTAGTGACTCACTTGTTTTTGCTTTTCAGCTACAAATTTGGATATTCTTACCACAGTTGATGAAAGAGAAAGTCTCACATTATCTTTGGAAATTAATTAAGATCTTCATGACTTTAATTTTTTAAGCAAATTTATGCCCTTTGTAGGCAAAATTGGGAACCCTGGCTTAATTCAATCATAGACACTAGTACTGGATGCATGTCGGGAATCAGCCTTGAACAGGCAACACGTCCATCAAAGAGTCCAAGAATACACATACATATACATTCTCACTCACAAATGGCCCAGTTTGGAGCTGGAATTTGACCTACCCTGAATGTCTTTGAGGATATGGGAGGAATACCCAGAGAAAAATGCCAGACACACACAGAAGGTAAAAACTCCCCACAGACAATAATCCAGATTGTGATTTGGAACCTAGAATACCAGATTCATGAGTGAGCTGCACCAAGTTTAGTTAAAGGCCCAACTAATTCTCAGGTCTATTTAAACCTAAAGTAATGTACTGCATAGGAAGGATCAACTTTACTTGAAAAAGTTATTTGTGTCCATAGAAACCTTTAGACAGATTACACCATCACCCAGAAATAAACTCTCCAGCAAATGAATTTTTTACATGATATGCATTCTGACAAGTCTATTTTTGCTTTAAGATGAGAGTTCAAAATGTGCACTACGCAGTATGCCAGTGGGAGCTCTGTATGTATGGCATGCTTAGGCTTCTACTGCTTTATGGAAATTGGATACCAAAACTGTACTTTATAGCTTAAGTGCTTTTGCTAGATAATTGGCTGTCTATTCTTCTCAACATAGCTGTTAGACTTGCATTGATTTTATCACTGTTTCTCATTACCTTTCTTTGCTAAAGTTAAAGATGTATCAGTGCCCTCCCTGCTGTCCTTTTGAACCTCAGGGCTTCTCTGAATGGTGCAACTTCCTTCACCTTTCACCAAGACTCAGACATCTTCAAACATTAAATTGAAATTAACCTTTTCGTAAACAGCATATCAACCCTGAAGTTTGGATAATTCTGATTCATTCCAAATTTCTTAAGTCTTTAACTGCATCCCATTAACAATACACATTTAGGCTAGAGAAGGACTTTCTGCGAAAACAGACAATCTGACACCAATAAAACAAAGCAGAAAAAAAGTGTCATTATTCTTGAGTTTGCACCTCTAACCCAATTCAAGACTTCAGATTCCTGCCTTGTACCTGGTGCTGTCTAAATAGATTCTCACTCCTAGTAATCCTGATCTCCAGTAAATGGGTGATAACATTGCTGTTACAACTAATTATTATTTCCATCTTCAGCACTAAAACATTGCTATTTTATTTCATCTGTTAGGAGCTGTATTTTTTCCTGTTTCTTTTGAAAAGTTAATGTTTAATTAAAACCATCCTCCACAGTTGAAAAAATACTGTATCTGTACAAATGCAGGCACTCCATTCTACAAGTGAGAAGTGTGATTTTTATCTCTTCTCATTCACAGAACCCATATATAAAATTCTTAACAGACAAGAAGACTTATACTATATGAAATAATTGGAAAAGTGCAATATTGGATTTTTCAAAGACGAAAGGGGCTGGAGTGCTGTTTATTCTATTGCTTTGTAGGTGGATATATGAATGGTGTTCTGTAAGCATCAATTATATCAACCTGGACAAAGTTAGATAAGTGTATAGAAAATGAATGGCTTCCCCATATCTAATTTTCTTACATTGTCATACGTGCAGCTCAGAAACAAGCAAAGTCCTTTGTCTGTTGTAAATGTGAAATCAGGTTCACAGAAACATGTGGCTTTTGAAGCAACACAAGGCACGGACAGTATGGCATATGGAGTTGTCTGTAGTCTCCTGTACTGTACATGTCACCTTTTTCTGTTTCATACAAGCTTATCTTCCTGATCCAAATACTGTATGTATTTAATGCAAATTTCAGTCATACTCAACTAGACAAATAAATTAACTAGAACTAGAATATCAATCAAAAAGACGTAGAGAATTTTCCACTTACATATTAATAGTGAACAAAACATTGTCTAGAATGAAGAGCTCCAAGAGAATGAGCTATTTAGGGATGATCATGGACATCAGCTCTGGTACATTCAACTTAGTCAACCCTTAATATATTCTATTTCATGAAATTACCGAACTGAAATAAAAGGCGACCGACTTTTAAGTTGACCACTTCTTAAGGCAATTCAGTATGTAGATCAATTTGATATCTTATACAAACTCATTAATTTGGTTATATTGCATTTGAGCGGTATTACTTTAATACTCGTAGTTTCTGTTATTTTTGTGATGAAATTTAAACTTTTTTTCTATATTGAGGTTGCCCTTTTGAACCCCCCTGATATTTACTACGCGGTGAGGCATTTGTATTCCATCAACATGAATTATTTCCAGAGACATAATTTTGTCTATTTTTCCAGCACATCGCGCACAAAAGCAAGGGAACGATGGGAGCAACAGAACTCTGCTCACATCAGTCGCTTCGTACAGCAAGCTGCAAGTAGTAAGTCTGTGATAAGCGGAATACTACTACGCTTTCCACTCACGAGACGGAAGGACAATCCCAACCGCTTTTATATAGTAATAAAGAAGAAGAAGATACCTCACAGTCTGGAGTAGAAAATCATCTTTTACCTGGAAAAATGAAACTACAAATCCCATCGTGCATTGCAAAATGGACGGGGCATGTGTGAAACTCCGTGCCTGCGTAGCACTCATGGGACAGAAGGACAATCCCGACCGCTTTTATATAGAAGGATATCCAAGCACAATCCATCCTGCTTATTTCAATTCAGAATCATGGAGGCTATGCTCAAGTCTCTCCTGGTAACATCTCGTACAAGGCAGGAACCAACTTCTGAACACTGACACAAATTAACACACTAGTACTAAACAAATAAAGAGCTGTTAACAGACCTAATACTCATCTTTGTCATATGGGAAGAAAACCAGAATACTACAAAAAACTCCATCTGAGCAGAATGTTTTAATCCAAAGTGACTTAAAAAAACAAATAGCTAATATCAACTAGAGATAAATTCATCAACTAGGGTGTCTTCAAACGCTACTTAAACACATTGAGGGGGCCAGAATTCTGAACTGAGATGGGCAGATTGTTCCACCAACTATACATTAAAACAGGCTGGATTAAGATTTGATACCATGCAGAAGGCAGCATCATCAGATGCCATGCATCAGCAGACCTGAGTGGAAAAGAAGGAGCACAGAACCTCACAACTGGCTCCATATCTATAGGTGCTCACCAACCAACTACTCTGAACTTAGAACTTAATACAAGCTGCTACAGGGAGTCAGTGCAGTGATCTGAATATAGCTACTGGAAAAAATCCTCCTCAAAGCATGCATCTGTAATCAAAAGCAAGGTGTAATTTAGAGGTCAGTTCCTTCTTTAATACATGTCTTGATCTAGTTGGTAATCTCATTTCTCCTTTCATTCTCAGACCAGCCTCAGTGTGTGATTAAGAATGTGTTTCAATCCACCGCCTCGAATAGGGCAGAAAATATACCAAACAAGAGTCTTCAAATGCTTCTTAAACACATTGAGGGAGTCAGAATTTCAGATTAAGATGGGCAGCTTGTTCCTCCAGCTAAGAGCTATTCATGAAAAGAGTCTGGATTGAGATTTGATACCACGCAGAAGGTTGCATCACCAACTGCCATTCTTCAGCAGACCTGAGTGGGCGAGGAGGAGCACAAAACCTTACAAGTATCTCCATATCTATAGGTGCTGACCCATTGACTACTCTGTAGGCAAGCATCAAGGATCTGAACTTAATACAAGCTGCTACAGGGAGACAGTGTAGTGATCTGAATGTAGCTACAGGGTAAAAAGCCTACTCATAGCATGCATCTGCCATCAAAACTGAGGTGTAATTTAGAGGTCAGTTCCTTCTTTACTACAAGTCTTGATTTAGTTGGTCATCTCATTTCTCCTCTCATTCTCAGATAAGTCTCAGTGTGTGATTTATAATGTTTTTCAGAGCACACAATGGTTTTAAAACACACTGCATCTAGTAGGACAGAAAATATATGGATCAATGTTTTTTTCATCACATATTTAACCATACAATTCATTACTTTCAAATCGTAATAATTTCAATAATTTTTTTTTTTTTTAAATAATTTCTGCAGTGGGCTGGCACCTTGCCTGGGATTTGTTTCCTGCCTTGTGCCCTATGTTGACTGGAATTGGCTCCAGCAGACCCCCGTGACCCTGTAGTTAGGATATAGCGGGTTGGATAATGGATGGATGTTAATAATTTTCTCTCTTAAATATTTCAAAATGGGTTACTTTAAAAGTTAGTTACAAGTACCTGGTTGTTGTGATATTGAGTCACACTTGGTATTGTGTTCCTTGGCTCATCCAAATAAAGAACAGACAAAGGCTTCTCCTGAGAGACAACGGACGTAAAACCTTGTCCCTGGGACCCAAGTTTACAGCAACATGCACACTGCCTTTCAAACAGTCTGACAGTATCTTACCTTGAATAATTATTTATTTCCTCAGGAGAAACAATCTTTCTTTCCCTTTGGACTTCTGCAGTTAGTCATGCATGAAGCATTATTCTTCACTCTGTTTGATTCTTAATATTTTATTGCAATTGTATGTTCCAGCCTTTTCTTTCAGGGAAGGCAAATGGTGATTCCTTTGATTTCAATTTGCCTTGGCATCTTCCACTTCGTATCAGTCAGTTTATGCATTTTTACTGAAGTGCAATTCACTAAATAATCACAAGACCTGGCAAAGAAATAAAAAAGGGTGTCAAATACATGCAATTATTTTACGGTTAAATTAGAAGAAACAAAAAGCAAATTAGCAAGTCACTGGTTTAACATTTCAAACTGTCTACTATTTTTAAACAATATACAACAATATGTAACAGAGAAACATGAATGTCGTTCAAAAGCTATTCTTTACACTAAGATCCATGGGCATCTGAAAGGAAAATAAAAATACAAAACTATTTAATAAATATCCTAATGCCATTTAGGCTTGGAATAACTTAGCTGGGCAAATAAATTGGTCTCTTCGTGTTTGTAAAATTACTTATGTCATAATAAACAGGTGTTTGCTATACTACTATATATATATATATATATATATATATATATATATATATATATATATATATATATATATATATATATATATAAAATCTTTTCTGCTCTGATAATGCAGCTGCAGTAAATGCATTATCCATACATGTAGTGCACAGACAATATGTACAAGAGTCATTAGTCATCACTGTAAGGGGATACTTTACCATTTTCAACTGACAAATTGCAGGTAAACAGCCTGAAAAACTTACAAAAATAGACAAGAGAGAAATGTATTTTGGTTAGCTGAAAGGAAAAGCAGGACCCTATAATGCTTTCTACAGCCTGTCTATTTGCAGCTTAGTGCAGCTTTTGATTCTCATGGGAATTCACCTTGTTTTTGAAAGACAACTTTTCTATGTTTTGAGAAACTGTAAAACTGTTAGCTGCTTTGCCAGTGGACAATAAACCTGTCTCCATCAAGAAATTTTTCTTTTTAGTTTCCAATTAAGGATATATAATGTGTAACTAACCATTTAGGCAATCTGGGACTAAACAAAGACTACATGAACCTACCCAAGTAGTATAATTATATGTATTGCTTATATTTACTGATATTTGTTATTATGCAAATAGATATACTTTTATACAAAGCTTAAACTGTATGTCTCTGTCAAATTATTGATTACTAATGTTGGAAAGAAGCTCCATCTGAAGTAAACTGGGTTAAAGTAAAGGAATGAAGATGAAACTCAGTCCCGGGCAGCAAATAGCCTGACATCAGAGGTCCCTATGTTTGAATACAGGGTGCAATACGTCCAGGTTACAGTTAGCAATTTCATAGCTGGTCTGGACATTTCTTCATGTCCTCCAATAAGAAAAAAACCTAAGAAGTTAGTTGGTACCGTTCATGTTAGGTGATCTGACAACATGACAAAGAAGTTGACCCAATTTTAGTCAGCAAGATTACCATAATGCACTTTTAACAGTACTGCCAAAGAAAAAATATGCTACATCTTGTTCAAAGTGCACCAAAAACTGAGTTTCTATATTCAGTATTGCACTATTTATAACACTACAGTATCACTTAGAATTGATTTTAAAATACTCCACTTCGTATGGAGTCTTGCTCATTTATGTATCTTGGAATGCCTGTCTTAAAAAGACTTGACAGGCATGTTTTTCTTTTTTATGTACCAAAAAGTTTGCATGCTTTACCAATAAAGCTAGATCAGCAAGAACTGTTGAAATTTCAAATGATGCTAAAAATGCAATTTTTAGTTTCGCTTTATCAGATGTTTTATTAGATCTTGTTTAAAAAAAATGTTCATACTAAAACATTGAAATTATTTTATTTTATTATTTACTTAAGGCGGCTAGGCTGGCTGAACAACCATGAATAGGATGGCCATTTAAAAGTGTAAAATAAAACTGGTGACATTATTATCAGTTACTAACCCCTTCTTTTTATCTTTTTTGTTCTTTTGATTCTGCCGTGACACTATTGTTAAGTCATTAACTATGTTACTCAGTTTATTTTTATTCTGCAAATGACGTGCAGAGGCTGTTAATCAAGACTAAACATTAAAGGGCTTTATTTTTCATTATTTACTATGCCGATTATTATGGAACCAAAACATAGAGTTTGGGCACATTTTGGGTTTAGATGAAATTCATTGAAATCTATAAGACAGCAAACTGAAATCAAAGGTCCCTAAATGAAGATGACAACTTCCGCTTGTAACAGCACATCACGTTTTTTGACAGACCGCCTTTCTTTTCACAATGTTTATAGTTTGTCCTATTGGGGAGATGGAAGTTCATAGCCAAAAACACAGAAAAAAGCAAAAAAAGGGAAGAAAAATAGTGTAGAAGGACAGTAAACATAACAGTTTTCATTTTGTAATATTCAAAAAATAAAAAATCCTGAGTAAAGATTTTTACAAAATACCTATATATATTTTAATTCTAGCAATATTTTACAAACAACTATAATTTTTTTCATTAGTAAATCTATACACAACCATTAAAATAGATGAATAGATACAACTTTACATTAGATCTGGCAAAACAATCTACAGCTAATGAATAAGTGATGTAGAAAGATGCAAAGAAGCATTATAAAATATTTGTTAATGATTTATTAATGAAGGTTATTATAAAGTGTTACCAATACATGAATTACCATTTAATGACATTTATAACTGTTTAAATATACATGAACTTATAATCTGTTAATGACTGTGAATGACTTATTAATGACTTATTATAAAGTGTTACCTTAATTCTGTTAAAGGTCAAAAACTGAAGCAAAGAACATTACATTGAGATCCATGAGGGGCTCTCTTGAGCAGCCCTGTACTCCAAAAGACACCAAAAAAATCCAACAAGTGAATGGAAAAAAAAAAAAGGAAATTGTTAAAGAATGGAAAGTATCTCAGATGGTTGATCAAACCTTTCAAGATAATAACACTAAATAATAAAGGCAATGTCCCTCTGGCTTGACTGATGACCCAACTTGGTCTTTCCCAAACCAAGCAGGCTAACTAGCACTACTTCCTATTTTCAAATTCCACTATCAACCTTTTCGCCTCCTTTTTCCTTTGCCTTTGTTCCACTTTCAAATCCAAGTTCTAGGCTGGTCGACCTAGGAGTGCTTTCAATTTCATTTCTATTTTTTTTTTCTGGAAATATTTCTGGTTTATACATTCCCTCTGTACTGTACTGATCTCCTAAACAAAAATTATATTTTGCAGACTCTTTTGAAGAGGCCTAGACTACAGCTAAAACTTAGTGGGCTGGAGGACTAAAGCTCCTTCACCATATACTGTATCTCCAGCTATCTTTCCATTAAGTGGACTTCCTGCCCGGGTGATGTATTTTTTGACATTGTGCCTGGGGTGCATAACACATTGTCCCTTTTTCCCACCACTTACAATTTACAGTTTATGTAGAAATACAGACCACAAGTATTCCTTCTTAAAAAGGTAATACAGCAGACTGCGAGAAAATATTATTCATTCAAATTTTGAAGCATAGAATATAACAAATAACAATTTTATCAAAATTGCTTTTCCTGCTTTTCCTTATTTTCATGTAAATTAAAGCCCAAACAGAGAGAAGAGTCATAGTTCCATCAAATAAACAAGTATACTGGGAATGAAGGAGAGGCTTTGTATTTGGCAATATTTGATGCATTCAGTTAATTGCTCCCATTTGGTAAATTTTCTCTCGGGCTAATTACAAACACACTGAAGGAATGTCAGTCTTGAACTACAAAGTGTAGCGGTGATCAAGCCATGTAAATTGTGAATTGTTTTTGACATTTTAACATATATTCTTTTTTGTCATGAAACATATTTCATAAACAAATTGAAGTGAATGCTGAAAAACGTCAAGTCTTATGCTGCATAAAACATATTTAAAAATAAAGACATCACACAACATAATGTATGAGAGCAAGTATAAAGGCAGAATGGCATAGAATAAAGGCATAAAATCAATTTAAATATGGGAACACTAGCTAAAAACTTACTAAACAGTAAAAAATGAAAGCTTCTTTGAAGCCACAGCACTGTCCCTGGAAGATGGAAAACTAAAACTCCTAAAAGTTTAAAATTAGAACAGTCCTGTCCCAACTCAACTTTTAAAAATATCCAAGATACATCAAGATACGTTAAACTATGTAAATAATAAACTGGGAACAGTTGGCGAATAAAGAACAAAACAAACAAAAATGAATATCAATATAATACAGATATCAAAACTAGCATGAAAGAGATGCAAAGTGAGCAGTAATAAGATTGTATAAAATTGCCAATCATCTTGACTTCTGCATCAACAGTGTCCGAAGTCTGAGGCAGTCTTAATGAACTGATATTTTACTGTCTTTAAGGGAGATAAATTTGCAAAGCTACCACAGAAAAAAACAGGCCTATACACAACATTATATCACATTAGTCCTTCCTGTTGAGGTTTTACAAAATGTTCACTGCTTTCCTGATTTTGAGGAAATTGACGTCCCATGATTTAAAGATTACAAATACTTTTGTATTCCCATAATGACACGATTCACTAATTTTGCACTTATTCCAGTGATCTTAATTTGTATTTTGTTTATTTCTGCTCCTGGCTCAGGACATTTCTTTAGTAGTCAATGCTGAGGATGACCACACTTCTCTATAATCCATTTTGAATCCATATAATCCAGATCAGTGTTGTGAGACTTGTCTATAAACCTTTTATAACACTGCTGTATTTACTTTAAAAGACCGTATTTTGCATATACATTACATTCCCAAAAGTCTCTAGACATTTTACCATCACACCTATATTTGCTTGTTGGACATCCCATTGCAAATCCATGGGCATTAACATGGAGTTTATGTCAATAACAGGATCCACTCTTCTGGGAAGGCTTACCACAAGATTTTGGAGTCTATCTGTGGGAATTTGTGACCATTTAACCAAACAGCATTAGTGAGGTTACATACTGATGTTGGAACAACAAGACTTAATTTACAATCAGCATTCCAATTCATTCCAAAGGTGTTCTTTAGGGTTGAGGTGAAGGCTCTGTGTAGGCCGCTTGTATTCCTCCACACAAAACCCGTCAAACCATATGGACCTGGGTTTATGCGCAGGAGCATAGTCATGCTGGAACAGAAAAGGGCCTTCTTCAAACAGCTTCCATAAAGTTGGAAGTGCACAGTTGTTTAAAATATCTTTGTTTGCTGTGGCTTTAATAGTACTCTTCACTTGTGACAGGGGCTTATCCCAAACCCTGAAAAACATCCCCCGACCATTAAACCTCCTCCAATAAACTTTACAGTAGGCACTATGCAGTCTGGAAGGTAGCATATTCCTGGCATCCACCAAACACAGAGTCATCCATCTGACTACCAGATAGTGAAGTCTGTTTCATCACTCCAGGGAACACGTTTTCACTGCTCAAGAGTCCAGCTGTTGTGTGCTTTACACCACTATAGACAACACTTGGCATTGCAAACAGTGATCGTAGGCTTGTGTGCCGCTGATTGGCCATGGACACCCATTTCATGAAGCTCCTAATGCACAGTTCATGTGCTGAAGTTGCTTCCAATGGTAGTATGGAACTGTTTTATGAGTGATGCCACAGAGGACAGCCGATTATTAAGCGTTATGCACTTCACCACTCAGTTCCAACATTCTGAGGGTGGTGGGCCTGCTAGTTTGTGGTTAAGTTGTTTTTGCTCCTAATACTTCAACTTCACAATGACAGCACTTACAGTTGACTAGGAAAGACCTAACAGAGCAGAAATTTCACGTACTGTGGCAATGGTGGCATCCTATGACAGTGCAATATTTAAAATCACTGAGCTATTAAGTATGAGCCATTCTACTGAAAATATTTGTTAATGGAGATTGCAAGGCTATGTACTTGATTCTATGTACCTGTTAACAATGAGCATGACTGGAATACTCAGTTATTTGGAGGAGTGTGCATGCTCTTTTGGCCATTTAGTTATAAGTTAGTTGCCTCAATTTTCTGCTATGCGCATCTACACTGGATTGCCAAGATTTTTAACCTGTCACCAAAACAAGGTTGCAATTGAATAAGGAGTCAGAGGTTCATTAGTAAATAAATCAAGTTTACCAAATACCAAAGTCAAGGAAAAACAAATCTCAACTCTCTTTATTTCCACTTTACAATGGCTGTGGTAATGTCACATGCACATGAATAATAACAGTGTGTGAAATATATCAATTGCCCGACTATGGTAAAATCGCAGTAAATCCCTGATTACACTTAACATGTCAAATCTAAATAAAAAAGGCAATTTGGCGTAGTGGTTAAGGATCTGGACTTCAAACTCTTTGCTTGTGGGTTCAGATCTTTCTACTGGCACTGTGTGACCATGAGCAAGTCACTTGACCTGCCTGTGCTCCATTGGAAAAACAAAAGGAAATGTAACCAATTATATCTCAAACATTGGAAGTTGCCATGGATAAAGATGTCAACCAAATAAGTAAATGGAAAAGATCATAATGAAAGTAAAAGTAATATCCTCTTCACACTTTAAATCTAATGGGGACACAGATAGGTTGGTTATGTCTCTCAGGGATTCCTACAAGGACTAAAGCATTTTAGAAAGGTGATCTAGTGCAAGTCATCACAATCCTTTCTCTATGCAGAGGAGGACAGTAGACAGAAAAAGGATGGCAAAATCAGAAGACTTGGGTAAGAAGAAATTACATACAATGACAGCATCAGATATAATATCTCCTATACTGTTAGTGTTCTTCATTATGGTAGATGTTAAAATACTCTGTAGAATTATAAACCATTTTTTACCAACTGAGAGAAAGAGAAAAGAATGATACTGAAAGGTTTAAGGCTTGACATAAGAACTCCTCCTTAATTAACGCTGTACTTCAGAAAGGTATCCAGTGAACATTCCTATATTAGTATTTTCATTTTCAGATTCTTGAAAAACAGGCAAATAGAAAGGTTTTATTTGGTTTATCCAAAGTCCTTCAAAGATCAGACCCAGTGTGGTGAAGGTAAAATATCAAAAGGTGATTCTGATAACCAAAAGATGGGTGATCTCATGTCCCGTTCTCAACTGTGGGACTGTTAAAGTAGGAATGCTCTGGAGGAGTGCATAAAACTAAAGATCAGGCCTAATGACTGGTAGTAAGTCCATTAACAAGTTAAAGAAAGAAGTGTCCTCTCTGGCTGGCTATCAAGTGTCCTGTTGAGACTCTAGCGATACACGCAGAAGGCAAGTGACAGTTAACTACTAGAATGGTGAAGTCTCATTTTCATTTTCTTGTGCAGTGGCAGCCAGCATGGCAATCACAAGGGTGCTTAGCTGGCAATCTGTAAGAAACTTTACCAGGCTCACCTTCCTGGCCTAAATCCCTCAATGCATTTGTGTTTTGACTTTCTGTCCCTGGTCCTATCAGCAACAATTATAAAAGCTGATTTGAGAAAAAGCATAAATGGTGGACTCCTCCACTGTTGATGTTCATACGAGATGAAGCCCAGGTTGTTCTATACTTTAAATAGGCATGTGTCTTTAACTACTGAATTGTATTTATTTATTTCTTATGACATTTCTTCATCACTCATGAAGAACATAGGTAAGGCATTACCATTAATGAATGGCAGCATTTTACACTTCAATAATAATAGCAATAACAAGAAACATAGTAAGAATGTGTTTAATTTACAGAGCACTCATCCCATTAAAGTGTTTGCTAAATGGAGATGAATGATGAGAATTAAGAAGTATGTTAGAGGTCCTTGAAATGCTGATGTAAAGGTGCATATTGGGAGTCTGTTAGCAAGATTACAAAAGATCCATCCATTCATTTACTAAACCTGCTTATCCAGAACAGGGCTGCTGGAGCCTCTACCAGTAAGCACAGGCACAAGGCAGGAGCAATCCTTGGACAGGTTGGCAGTTCACCTTAGGGAGAACACAAACATTAGGGCCAATTTAACAATGGCAATGCATCTGACTTTCAAGTCTTCGAATCATGGAACCATAGCACACAGAGGAAACACATGTAGACACAGGGTGAAGATCTCAACACCACACAGGGAGCACCCTGGACTCCTTGTTGCAAGGCAACCATGCTACCAATGTGCCCCCTGTGCCACTGTGTAAGGAACCGTTAAGGAAAACAGAATACTTCTGAAGACCTTTGTAGATTAAATGAAGAATTGTTTAGAACACATTCTAAAAGAAGAATGTCTACTGAAAGAAGTATTATACAAAGGTGAGGTAGAATGAGTCTATCAGTAAAACCACAAACATCGTTAAATCATACAAAAGTAAGACACTCATACAAAGACACCAAAAAAAGGTGTGCATGCAGAGAGAACTGGAGAAAATGGATGCCACCAAAACTGCTTTTGGATCAAACACTGAAATGAGGAGGATGATGTAGCTTGGTGAAGTAAGTAGTGTAGAGACTACTGTACAGCCTGTTCAGTTACCTGCTTCTCAACATATTTAGCTTTCCTCAGGCTCCTTGATAACCTCTTTAAAAAAAAAAAGCTAAATCAATTGCTATGGCACTAAGTGTAAATGTGTCCTGGAGTGGATTTTTGTGACCACTAAAAATGGCTCTGAACTTTTATCAAAAACTGCTGATACTCCTCTCTGCTGTGGTGGAGTGATATGTTGCTGCATATAAGTTGATAAATATTTTGTATGTCTTTATTTGTAGAATCAGCATTTTACTTATTATAATGCTCAAAGAACAAGGAAAATGGGCAAACCCATTTCTCTTTATCTTAAAAAGTTTAGGAATGCTGTCTTCTATGACTGAATTGCTGGCCGTCTGACAGAGAGGGCTTATTTTATTGCTTAACTAGATGTCATCCGCCGTTCCATCCATGTAGTAATGTAACAGGACAAACTTTAAAAATCAATAAAAATGTAGTTCCGGCCAAGTGGAAGGTAGGTTTGCTACAAACATCAAACGCTGGCACTGTATCTGATCGTGCCGAGCTCTGACGGGAGAGCATCCCCCATGTGGGAAGAAAAGCCCGTGGCTGTGACATCTGTGGCAATCAGCAGCTACCATTTAAAACACAAGTAGCTGTGATCGCTCTCTCTCAAAAATGTCAAACGTTACTCCTTAACAATCTGTAGATGTTAATGTGCATTGAACAAACAGGTGTCGCTAGCAAGGCACGCTCCAACACGTGGTGAGAGGTAGACTGACTCAAAAGGAGGCTGGCGCGTGAGTGAGGAGGGCACCAACCCCTCCCCTTGGCCGACAGCCTGTCTCTCAGATTTTTGCAAATAAGTCGGTACCACAAGCGAACTATGATACTTAGCGCGATGAGAGAAGTCGCAAAATCAACCGGAATGTTCAAGCAAATTATAGAGAAAATAACCTAAATCCGTTAAATAATTCTCTCATGAAAAGCGGACAGATAGACGTTGGATTTTATATAGATGACTTGCATTTGCTTTTGGTTATGTGTTTGACAAGAAACAAAATTAGTTGAAGTGAGAGCTGGGCCAGAGCTGTTCTTTTTGTGAATGGCCCAGAAAGGTGTGTGTTTGTCAGGAGCTACACAGGGACAATAAAGAGAGAGGCTTGGAAAGGTATGCTCTCTCTGCCATGTTGCATACTGATGAAAGCACACCAGATGATAATCTGAAGAAAGGCGGCTTCCTGGGACTGTGCAGATGATTGCTGAAGTACCACGAATGCAGCTGGAACTTATTGTACCACCTGAAATTGCACATCTAGCATTATCAGGCTGGATGGTCTTGGTTTACAAAGCCACATTCTATTTGCTTATATGGCACTTGTTATAATAAAATGTATTACCTATTATTCATAGTTAAAAGCATAGCACTTTGTCCTTACTGTTTCTTCACTCTGTCTGATCATCAGAAGTTACAGATAAAGAAGGGAAGCGGGGAGGAAGTGTTGAGTGGAAGTAGTGTACCTGATCACAGAGTGGTAAGTATATGGGATTTGAGCCATTTTGGTTAAGTGTATACAATACAAAATATAAAGAGAGAAAATAGAGTCACCACAGGACTCTACACGACAAAACAATCACTGAAAAGATACAATTCATAGAGGTTACCCATATGTTTCGAAAGTTTGAACTTTTTTTTTTCTTCCCTGAATCTTTCTTTCATTGATCAAATTCTTCACTAAGTCAACTTGCCTATAATATCAAAGCAATTTTAAGATTCAGTGACATTCATGAAAAGGTTACTTCACATCAGCTTCCAAAAAAAAAATGACAATATTCTTCTCTTGTAAGATTACATACCATTATTACTTTCTGCTTGTAAGCCGATTAGTTTCAAACTCAGACTAGAATGAAAAAGAATAAATAAAACTGACTGCCACTTGAGAAGCAGGAGAGTCATTTACTTATTAAAAATATTCATCAAACTTCTGATCTTTAGAAATCAAGAGAATCCATATCTGCAGCTTTACATGTTAATGTGGCTGAATATTTAAATACATCTATTTGTTTTTTGTAACCTGTACTATGCAGTAGAGTGCCACCTGGAGCTGAAGCCAATAAAACCAGTATTAAAATCTGGGGCTCACATACATCACCAGACACATATGCGGAAAGATACAAGTAACCAGATGGCACGTTATGAGAGTGACACCTAACAAGATGAAAAATGTAGAGAGACTGAAAAATAAAACTAAAAATGAGTTTCTTTAGAGTTGTGTTTCAGAGGAATGAGAAAAAGAACTACAGTTCGTAAAATTTTGTTTTAAATATTTAAGTGCACGTGTTATTCTGGCTTTAAACACACAATTTTTCTAAAGATTCCGGACTATTTTTGGTTAGTACCCTATTCTATAATATTAACTTACTATTATATATTCTCAAAACACTTTAAGGTGCCTAATCCCACAAACTTTACTGTCATGACTTAGGAGACCCAAGCATTAAAAAGTTCCAAAGCATGTAGTTCCAAACACTTCCAGTAATGCCTACTAGAGGGGGATATCACAGTCAAAACCCCTGGCTAGTAATAAGGGTAAGCACCCAATCTTAATAAAATAAAAGATGGATTCTTCATAAATGGCATTCCAAATACATTGAAGCCCCATGGATCACAAAGGCAAAATAGTATTGCCTAAAACACAACGGCAATCCAAATCAAACAAGTCCCAATACAGGTTCCAAAACAGAGCAGAAAGTAAAAAAAAAATCAGAGATCCAAATAATTTACAGAAATCACTTAAACATAATTACATTCACCAACTCACTACCTTATTCACATTAAACTGCCAGGAACTGCGGGAGACACTCTGGAGTTAAAAGTCGGAGGGCAGTTCCTGGTGGTATTGGGCAGGTGACCCAGCCTCTTCAACGGGTCTACCCTTAAACACACGGAACATAACACAGGTTACATACATGCATAAACAATATCAAAAACAAATAATGATGCATATAATCAGCAAAAGTAACATTACCATAATTAACATAAATCAAGAATCAAAAATGAGCAAAAGAGACATAAAAGGAAGAAACCCTACCTGACACATGACACTTACTTAGAAGAAGATGGTCACAATACCAGGACTATGTGTAATTTTAAGCATTAACTACCCTGATTAAAGGGCATGATAAGAATTCTGAAAAGAATATGCCAGTCAGATCTAACTGGGTGCATCCTCACTGGGGTACATGCTATTAGACCATATTAACCACGGGAAAATCACAAAATAAAGATCAAAGGGTAGGGAAATAAGAAGAAAGTACAGGTTTCAGTAATAATGCATGTTTCCTCTTTTTCTTCATACCATCTTTAGACTCGAGTGTTTTTCACGTCTAAACACCTTTCTGGATTTTTGGACTTTATTACAAGTGGACTAATACCTAGTGATAATGGTTTTGTGTGTTCTTTTACTATTTCTTCTTTTTGTTTACAATTTAACATTTGGCTACCTCAAACCTGCCCTTGCTAAGCGAACACAAAATGATTGATTTGTCTCATTGTTTTTCATTGTTAGAGTTATATTTTGTTAAGGAACTTATCACTGTACAGTATATTTTGATAAGCATTTCTCTATATTAGTGTGGTTCTTGAACTCGGTCCTGGGGACTCCATGTGGCTGCAGGGTTTTGTTCCAACCAGTTTCACAATCTGTGAGTCATTTTAGCTCTGATTGATGTAATTTCATTAGCTGGTCTGTTTTAATTTTTTTCTGTTATCTTATTCTGCAGTTAGAAAAGCACAGCAGAGTTATTTTTAGGGCTCGTTTATACTTCATGCTCAGAACGTGTACACGCCCACATCATGGCTGCCACACATTCCCAGCGTTCATTTGATGCATCCTCTGAGCAGGTCCTCAGAAATTAACGCAACGCATGTGCGAGTTGCAGTACCAGCAAAAAGTCGGGAGGCGCAGTGTGCTAAAAGTTGGAATATGACGTCAGAGTCTCTGGTTACTATCTACATGTGACAGAAATCCACTTTGTGGATCCTACGAGATCGATGTGTGCGCTTTGATGTTTGATTAATGGTTCGATGTGGTGAAGCAAAATGCCGACATACAAATACATTCGTGGTACTTTTATATTCAAGCGTCGCGTATTCCTGATCGTAATGACACGATGACACATGGTCTCACATAACATCTTCTGTGCAGTCTTTTTTTTCTAGGGCTTCCTCCAGACATGGCAGCAGCGGCAAACAGCAATAGATTGCCACACAGAACACATTAAATGTATGATATTCCAATTCTATGTATGTATGTTACATTTTACAGATAAATTGTTAATTTTGTTTAAATAATAAATACTATTAATAATTACACACATGGGGTGACACGGTGGTAGAGCGGTAGCACTGCTGTCTCGCAGGGAGTCACGTCAGTGGTATTCTCTGCCTGGAGTTTGCACGTTTTTCTGCTGGGTTTCCACAGTGTGCTCAGGTTTCCTTCCAAAGATATGCAGATTTGGTGACACAAAAATGATGATAGTGTATGTGAGTGCTTGTATTCACCTTGCGATGAGCTGATCCCCGTCCAGGGATTGTTTCTGCCTCCTGCCCAATGCTTGCTGGAATGGATGAGTCCCTGGATTGATTGATTTAATCATTAAACATCCTTTTCAGAGTTACTGAGGTAAGGTGTTATCGGAATTTAATGGGTGTTCCAGGCAATTCACAACACAGTGAAGCCGAACCTGCTCTCACAGTGATAATATCTTTCACTGCCACCTGGTGGATTCTTCCAGATTTCCATAAAGTACGCGCACAAGTATAAACAGTAAAACACTTGCGTAGCAGGAGTGTCCACTGCAGCATGTGTTGCGTCACGTGAAGTATAAACCCTTATATGTATAACATCCCAGCTCTGATACATGGCTTTGTTGGGAAATTTCATAAGACGATGGACCTCAGTTATACTGCTGTTGGTTAATCAGATGTTTCAGAAGTATGTGACCTAGTTCTTTTTATATACTCTAAATGTATTTTTTTTTAAATGTTTCTACTGTAGTTCACTGTAGCCGCTTAGTCTTGAACATGCTATGTGCAATTGTCCTTGAGCAAAACATTCCTGCTATATATATATATATTATATATTTAATTTAATATTGTTTTTTGTATCAGTATACTGCGCTGGATTATGTGAATTTCCCCTTGGATATTAATAAAGTATCTATCTATCTATCTATCTATCTATAAATCAATTCTTGCTTTTCTCAATGATTGACTTTGGCTTTTGTTGATGATAAATGCGAAACACAATTTTACAAAAAAAATGCATTTTATTTAATTGAAGCAGGTTATCAGTAGTAATAATGGAAATTTTGAGTATTTATGTCCTTCAACTTTGTGTCCTAAGCTTGCTGGGATAGGTACCAGCTTCCCTGCAACTCTGCTCAGGATAAAGCAGGTTTAGAAAATGAATTACTATTAGATTTAGATGGATGCATTATTATTATTGTTATTATTATTATTATTATTATCATATGTGAATGGTTTTCATTTGTTTACATTATTCACTAGCATTACTTGTAACGTTTTTCATCCGTTATATGTTCAAGCTTTGATTTTTTTTTACCACTCCCATAGTCACTCAATAAAGTTGTAACACTGAATTGTGTTTTACTTTAACTTATTACAACAGCAATGATGTTAACTGGCTGCACATTTGGTAAGCCCATGCAATGAATCAAATGTTGGAAATGCTTTTGTTATATACTAACACACAGACATAGCATACTGCAATGCCCCTCCGACACCCCCTTTAACCTGTAGGCCAGAATTTGGATTAAGGGGTTTTGAGAATGGAGTTTTATGTAAAAAAGAAATGGAATATTAAATAATGTTTAATGGAATCAATCCGTAAAATACCAATGAACAGATTTTTCTGTTCTATGAGGAGATTTTCAGTACATCACACCACAGTTAGCGAACACCTAGATACTGTTTGGCAGATGGTTTACAACATAAAACACACAAATTAACAACCTTCTCAGTATTTTTTAGCTGTTACAGGTTTGTTACAGTTAGGTCAGTAAGTGTTTGAATATATTGTATGCAACAAAATATTAACATACGTTGTATGTGTGTTGCAATCAGAGGAGGAAAACACTGGCAAAGTGAATACAGTTTACAGGCTATTTATTAACACAACAGATAGTATACTCGCTTGAGTACACAGTGTAAGCATTTCCATATATTGTGTATGAGACAAAATCTCACAATATAAAATGTGTTTCAGCATACTGTGTATGTGTTTTACTATACTGTATAGTACAGTATATTCGTTACAGCACTCAATGAGATGTGCTATGCAAAAAATAAGTTGTTTTAATACATAGTTGTAAGTGCTTCAGTGTTTGGTGTATGTGCTGTGAAGAATACATTAATTTGAAAATGGCACCTTATAAAATACATTTAATACTATATGCACAGTTTTAAAATAGAAACAATATTGTGAACTATATGTACAACCATTGTAAGTGCTAACATTTTTGGTACTTCACGCAAAGATGTAAATATCACACCCTTACATGGGAGTTTTAATAGCTATGTTCCACACGTGCAAGATCTCTTGGGGGTCTACACATGCCATTTAGGGTATAATAAATTGAAGAAGAGGGGCTGGGCTCCCCATTGTGTTATACGTGTGCATAGGACTCACCTAATGGGCACTATATACAGTGTCTATCCCCTCTTCTGAGCTTTGCTAGCACTGTCTGTCATAGCTTGTGTTGGACTCAAAGAATCCAAATTCTCCTGCAGCTAGACTTGTGGTGTATAGCGCACCTCATGTTTATAGCCACATCTTACTTCAGTACCTCATGTTTATAGCCACATCTTACTTCAGTTTCAATGAACCTTCTTTCTTCCACTTCAGAACTCACACCACATATCATCCTGTGTGTTTTCCCGTGTCACAACAACTCCACTCAGTCACTCACTCTGCCTTGCTATGCCAAATGGCACTGTTGTGCTGGCGGTGTTCAGCTGGCAGCCTGTTTATACTGAGAGGACAAAGAAGATGTTCAGTAGAGTTTTTGTTGATGAGTGTGTGAATGAGTGAGTCAGTCAGTTAACTTTGTATTATATATACACACATAAAGTCAGAAATGTTTGTTTTTGCTACAGTTTTAAATACTTAAGTCTTTTTATTTTGTTTTTTTTTTCCTATTCATTTGCCTGGTTTCTGTGTAGTTCACATATTAAAAAACCTGACCCAGAAAAGCAGAATGAAAATGATAATGTTGATGATGTAAATCCTAAAAACACAAAATTATCCCCATATAACATACATAAGTGCTTGATAGATTCTAATAAAAATTTACCATACTTGGTTTTGTAATTTCAACCTTGACCTGAAAGCACAGAAATTGCAAAGCAACTACTTGCTTTATTAGAGTAGGAGTCCTCCTACAAACAGACATTGGTTGGTGCACAAACCTGCAGCCATGGGGGTCCTCAGGACTGAGCTTGAGAACCACTACTGTGTATTGACCCTCCACAACACGTTTCGTGCTGCGAGGGTTACATGCTGAAGTCCCACCTTTCTCTTTGCCCATACAGTAGACAGAGCAGCCAGCTATCGTGAGGCACACACAAGGACCCTAATTAAGGGCAGCTCTTTCTCTAGGACTTGCTCTCCTTTTGTGAAAACTGCACACAGAACAAAGAGCAGTACATACTGTACAGAGATCTTATTTTTTTTTTACTTTAAATTTCTTTTGTTCTTTTGATTTTTTGATTAATGACTTTCTGAAATAAAATTACTCGGAAATGAGCCAAAATATTAACAAATTTACAAATGACTAGCCCGGGTTTGCTTCCTAAGTCCACCCTGCGTGGAGTTTGCATGTTCTCCCCGTGTCTGTGTGGGTTTTCTCCCACAGTCCAAAGACATGCAGGTTAGGTGCATTGGTGATTCTAAATTGTCCCTAGTGTGTGTGCCCTGCGGTGGGCTGGTGCCCCGCCTGGGGTTCGTTTCCTGCCTTGCGCCCTGTGTTGGCTGGGATTGGCTCCAGCAGACCCCCGTGACCCTGTATTTAGGATAAAGCGGGTTGGATAATGGATGGATGGATGGATGGATGGATGTTTACTGTATGGATGGATGGATGGATGGATGTTTACTGTTACCTTGAGTTGCAGTAAAAAAAGCAGAACAGTGAATGGATTCAAAAAGGGAATCGGGCGATGTTTTAATTGATGATTCAGAATAGAAAATAACCTCAATTACCATTAATTAGGCATAATAATGCTTTCATATGCCACTGTTTCATAAAGCTGAGAATATTATCATGCTGGCATAGGCAGCCTGTTGTGGCTTTTGTGCATTTACAAAGCTCAAATACATCATTGGTGTAAACACTCCTGAATTATGAAGAGAAGCACTCTTCCTTGCAGATAGCTGTCATCTATTGTGTATAACTCAAACAATGTTAATTTAATGCAGACAATGGAAGATGAATGAAGGATGATTTAAAGAGAAAAGTATAGGTTCAAGATCAGCTTCTTTTGTTCAAGCCAAAAGAGACAGTTGTGGTGAAAAGAATCTTGGTGAAAGCATATTTTTCTTTAAAGCAGTGTCTACTCGATTCATTTATTTTGTAATACTGCATTACTGATATAATACATTATATCAGGCAACTATAATTTTGAAATGCATAGTGATTACTACTTTTATTTTGAAATGTTCTATGAGTATGACATGATGTGCTGCATTAAGATGCTGTAAAAAGATGTGTGTGCTGGTTGACTTGGCAGTTTAAGTTGCCCAATAGAGAAGTTGCCTCTTTTGCCTCCCCTGCTGCCAGTTACATTACTGAACACAGACTTCTAGAACAATTCTGACAAGAACAGGTCATTCAGCCCAACAGCCTCTTCCATGCTACTCATTTAAGATTGTCCAAAATAAAAACATGTCCAAACACAAAGTAGATACACCGTTTTCTTTTAAATATTATAGTTCACAGAACATACAAATGGACAACAGTATTAGATGCCAGGGGAAAATTAACCCAGGGCAGCAGGTTGTGACACACTTTCTCATTTCAGGGCTGTACTGCCAGTGCACTTAGTAGAAATAAACTGAACGCACAGGAAATTAATCAAGGTCAAAGTCAGAAAAGACGCAAGATTTTTAAAACAACAATAAGAGTTTAAATCATGGTGAATTAAGTGGCACACCAGTATTTAAAGTGTAGGTGCCATCAGACGTCATCATATGCAGAATTTAAGGGCTGGTCGGTTGGGCCTGGTCCCACCAACAGATGCACTATGTTCCTAAAACAAGAATTTAAGTAAAATTCTAGAGAAGGCAGTCATTTTGCAATTAAATGACCACCTCAATAAACATGCTATTCTTGATAAATTTCAGTCGGGTTTTAGAACAAATCACAGCACAGAAACTGCACTCGTTAAAGTAGTAAATGACTTGCGAGTAAATGCAGACAGAGGCCATTTATCTGTTCTCATCCTCTTAGATCTGAGTGCTGCATTTGACACCATTGATCACAATATTCTTAGAAATCGCCTTAGTCAATGGGTGGGCCTCTCTGGCAGTGTCTTAAATTGGTTTGAATCCTACCTGGTAGGGAGAAAATTCTTTGCGAGTTGTGGTAATCACATCTCAAAGACACATGATATCCAATATGGTGTTCCACAAGGCTCTATCCTGGGTCCGCTGCTTTTCTCAATCTACATGCTTCCGTTAGGTCAGATTATCTCAGGTTACAACGTGAGCTACCACAGCTATGCTGATGACACACAGCTGTACTTATCTATAGCACCTGATGACTCCGACTCTCTCGATTCACTAACACAATGTCTTACTGGTATTTCTGAATGGATGAATAGTAATTTTCTCAAACTAAATAAAGAGAAAACTGAAATCTTAGTAATTGGCAATAATGGATTCAATGAGGTTATCAGAAATAAACTTGATGCACTAGGATTACACGTTAAGACGGAAGTAAAAAACTTAGGGGTAACCGTTGACTGTAATCTGAATTTTAAATCGCATATTCATCAGACCACTAGGACAGCATTTTTTCACTTAAGAAACATAGCAAAAAGTTAGACCTCTTATATTATTGAAAGATGCTGAGAAATTAATTCACGCTTTTGTTTTCAGTAGACTAGATTACTGTAACGCACTCCTCTCAGGACTACCCAAAAAAGACATAAATCACTTCCAACGAGTGCAGAATGCAGCTGCTAGAATCCTAACTGGGAAAAGAAAATCCGAACACATTTCTCCAGTTTTGATGTCATTACACTGGTTGCCTGTGTCATTCAGGATTGACTTTAAAATACTGCTTATGGTTTATAAAGCCTTAAGTAATCTCACTCCATCTTATATATTGGAATGTCTGACACATTATATTCCAAATCGTAACCTCAGATCCTCAAATGAGTGTCTCCTTATAATTCCTAAAGCTAAACTTAAAAGAAGTGGTGAGGCGGCCTTCTGCTGTTAGGCACCTAAAATCTGGAATCGCCAGGCAAATACAGTAGAGCACTTTAAAACACTGCTGAAAACACATTACTTTAACATGGCCTTCTCCTAACTTCACTTTAACTTAATCTTGATACTCTGTATGTTCAATTCATCATAATAACTATTCATGTTGGCTCTAAAATCCGTACTGACCCCAACTCTCTCTTCTGTTTCTTTTTCCGGTTTCTTTGTGGTGGTGGCCTGTGCCACCACCACCTACTCAAAGCATCATGATACTCCAACATTGATGGACTGAAAGGCAGAAGTCTACGTGACCATCATCATCAGGTCCTTCCATGAAAACCCTAAATACAAAGAGGACTGTTTGACTTATGTTAGGTAGATTGCCCAGAGGGGACTGGGTGGTCTCGTGGTCTGGAACCCCTACAGATTTTTTTTTCTCTCCAGCTTTTGGAGTTTTTTTTTTTGTTTTTTCTGCCCACCCTGGCCATCGGACCTTACTTATTCTATGTTAATTAATGTTGACTTATGTTTATTTTTTATTGTGTCTTCTATTTTTCTATTCATTTTGTAAAGCACTTTGAGCTACATGTTTTTGTATGAATATGTGCTATATAAATAAATGTTGATTGATTGATTGATTAATTGATTTGTTTAAGGCCACTGTTCATTCACATATTTTAATAATCAGCAAATTAGACTCATGGTGATGTAGTGCTAGTGCTATTGCCATGTAATAATGTGCCTAGGGATCACACCCTGGGTGCTCAATGCATAGACTTTGCATGTGGGTACATGTGAGTTTGCTCCATGCAGGTTATGTGAACTGGCAATGCTAAATCATCTCCTTATGTGTAAGTGTTTACCCTGTGATGTGCTGGTGCCCAGTCCTGGGGCTTTTCCTGCCTGTGTCCACTCCTTGCTTGTTTGCCGAGATAGGTTCTAGCAGCCCTCGTCCTAGAGAAGATGGTATAGAGGATGTATGGATCAAAAAATTTAATAATCCGTCCTGCCCTAAGCAAAAACCTCTTTTGCAACTTTCCTATCCTTAAACTGACGGAGGAATGCTCCATTTGGACAATTTCAATTACAGATTAGCGTAATGTTTCACATTTAGCGTGAAAAGTTATTTCAGTCTGTATGTTTTGTTTACAGTATCTTCTTCTTTTACATGTCTGATAGGCGCTTCTGTCGGCAAACAAATCCTTAGCAGCCAGTCCAAGGAGCAGAAACAGTAGAACGCGCATTGGCAGGTGCTTACACCTGCCTGTAAAAACAGCTCCGTTGTGATTTGAACAAATCTCTAAAACACACTACACTCACTGGTATTACAAAATATTTAAAAAACAAAAATGTATTGTTTCCTTTTAGTTGAAGCAAATAAATAACAGAAAACGCACCAACTTTCAAATTAGTTAAGTTGCCGCCCTTCATTTTCTAACATGTTAAACTAAGTAAGTGCTAATTTTGTCGCAATTACAATACGTAGACAAACGAACTTTAAAAAGCTACATTTTCTGTCATTTAAATATCCTTGTAATTTCTACATTTTTTTTATTTCAAAATTGAGAGAGGCGGCACGGTGGTGTAGTGGTAGCACTGCTGCCATGCAGTAAGGAGACCTGA
Organism: Polypterus senegalus; assembly: GCF_016835505.1. Taxonomy (NCBI): domain Eukaryota; kingdom Metazoa; phylum Chordata; class Cladistia; order Polypteriformes; family Polypteridae; genus Polypterus; species Polypterus senegalus. The sequence goes on along the minus strand of NC_053163.1, from coordinate 120,669,168 downwards.
GTTCGCTTCCCGGGTCCTCCATGCATGGAGTTTGCATGTTCTCCATGTGTCTGCGTGGGTTTCCTCCGGGTGCTCCGGTTTTCTCCCACAGTCCAAAGACATGCAGGTTAGGTGCATTGGTGATCCTAAATTGTCCCTAGCGTGTGGGTGTGTGTGCCCTGTGGTGGGCTGGCGCCTGGGGATTTGTTCCAGCTTTACCCCCTCTGCTGGCTGGGATTGGCTCCAGCAGACCCCTGTGTTGGGATATAGCAGGTTGGAAAATGACTGACTGACTGTAACTGAGACTTACTTCATTTTATAAATTTATATTACAAACAATTTACCATATCTGACATGGGATGTGATGTAAATATATAGCAGCACAGTTGAGATGCAAACAAATGAAATTATTTTTTTGTGATTCGTCTGGCCCCTCCAAACCTAAATGTCAGATTCTGCCCATAGTTGCAATGCACAAGACCACAGTACCCAGCACTCAGAGGCAGCGTCCCAGCAACAAAGCCAAAAAAATGGCTATTAATAAAGAAAATGTCACCACGAAACAGTAAACAATAAAAAAAAATGTAATTCTTCATGAAAAAAGGAATAATAGATAAACAAAGCTAGAAATGTTCTATGAAACATGCAGCTATTATTTCCATATACAGATTTCACAGAAAACTTTGATATTTAATTAAATTAACTTCTAAACTCATAAAAAGGTCACAGTGAAACAAAACTGAATTTTTGGTTTAAAAGTGATGGGGTACAACAGATCATTTTTCAGAACATGATTTTTCTGTTTTAAAAAGGGTTACAAGCTTCTGCAATGGTGAGCACTGCTGCCTCACAATTCATGGGACCTTGGTTCACTTCACACTTTGATCCCACTGTTGATTTAGCACATTATCACTGCCATGTCCAGCTTCCATATACACACCCCAGCCCAGCAGGTTATGCTTTGTATAAGTGAGTGTGTCTTGGGATGTACTGGTGTCCCAGCCAAGGCTAGTCTGTGCCTTCTTCTCAATACTAACATAAAGGCTCCAATACGCACAACATGTTATCCTGTAATGGCCCTGCAAAGAGCATAGTATACTGTATGCGAGACACACATCTGCTAGTTTAGTGGTGTCTCTAAAGAGTGTTCAATGTCTGAGTAGCTATAAATTCAAGTTTAAGTATACTGGTACATATATCGAGTACATTGAAATTCTCACTTAAATATCTGACCGACATTTAACACTTAACTATTGTCTGGCACCATAATCAGCAAGCATTATTAATTAAATATGAACTTTAGCACTCAGTAGTTATCCATTTGTAACCTGCTCAATTCAGATGATGTTCACAACTCTAGGTTCAAGGCAGGAACAGACCAGAATGAATATCAGTCCATTGCCGAGGTAATCACATACACACTTGGTTAATTTAGATTCAGTTAACCTCATATTCGTAACATTAGGATAAGAACATAAAACTGGAATATTTTGAATAAAAAAACAATCCTAACAATGATAAACAAACTCCACACCGAAAGTGACCAGTCTGGTTTTCAGACCCAGGATTCTGGATTTGCGAGATGGCAGAGTAACCACTGTGCACTGTGCGTTACCAGCAAGGAGTGCATTGCTACAATAGACATTTAAACTCTGCTTGACAGCTTAGAGTCCCACAAACCTATTACAAAGTATTACGAAGTCTCAGTCCAATCCAGTATTGTTGACTGAAGACACTAGGAAGGACAACTGTGCTAGGGAGACAAATCATGATTTTATGACTGCAGACATTCTGCTTAAAAACTACAGTAAACTGCTTTCTACTGCAAGTTGTTCAGACAAGCTTCTTAAACCGATTTGTAACTGTGAACCTTTCTTCTAAGATTTTATACTTTTCCTTGGAGATGTTTCATACACTAAGCAACATTAATAAGACTCCATTTTATCATTTGATTTATATTTCTTTGTAACTTGTCTAAGTTTATACTGTACATCTTTTCTTTTGGTCTTAAAGTGTAACTCACATTATAGTCTTAGGATGGAATGACTGGTTAGTTTGTAAACCAGAGGGCCTGGTGTGATTCATCTACCTGTAGGAAATATGGACGCAGTATAGCAGAACACTGAACACAAAATAATGAGATTTGAATATACTGTTATGACTAAAGCATCAGAGACAAGCTGTCCATCATCAAATTGTTAGCCAATTAATATCATGAGGGTGGGAGCTCCACATAGGAAAAGTGGCATAAAGGACAGATCACTCAGGAAAAAGGGAGAAGCTCATCCATCTGGACATTAACATGCTGTGTCTGCAGCAGTCTGACTTCTGAATTAGGAAAAGACACCTGAAGTAGACTCCCTCCCTCTCTGTTGCATGGCCACTATTCTTCAACATTCCACCTTTATAAGTATGAAACAAGAGCGTATTTATATTAAGGCTTTATATCCAGACTTCATTATTATTCATTTTGCTGCTATTACTCTAGTTTTAAACTTCTATACTTTGTTTGAATATCTTGAGTGATTGAGGTTATAAAGTAAATACAGGGCACCTGTTGTCCATCCAAGACCCTGGAAGTAGCATTGGAGAAAGCCCCTTCTGATCACATGAGCAGTGAGGTTGGAGTTAGGGCTCAACCAGTAGCATAAAGAGAAGTCCAAAGTGTGGAGAAGGAGTGTGGTGTTGTTGGTAAGACTGCTGGAAGAGCCATTGTACACAATGGGGAAGGAAGCCCACCACCACATGTGGTAGTTTGTGGTTGATGCTGATGTGATCTGGCCCTGAGCGCTTAGATCTTTATGAATGTTACCCTGAAATTTTTTATTTTTTGCATGCCACAATGTCTAAATTATCCTTACCTTGTAACAAACAATCTTGTAACATTATTTTGGTTGCCAGGATCATTATTTTGGTTTGGGGAAGATTCTTCAGTAATCCCTACAGATAATAGTGGTAAATAGTGCAGAGCTTTTCAGAAATTCAAAAATACTGCTGATGAACAGGAGTCAATCTGTCTGGGCTTGTGATGGTCACCTACATGCTAGGGTGGCACAGCTTCTAACTTCCCATCATCACACAACTATCTACAGGACATTGCCTTAAAGCATGTAAGTCAATCAGCTGGCATATTAAAATATATACTGTATTAGCTTTAACACATTGCTCTTGAAAATTGTAACAAGACAGTAGAGGATACCATTAGCTTCTTTGTTGTCATCTAATCTGAATGACATGCAATTTATTTGTTTCCAGTATGATATCTGCAGAGATACCAAATTAAATATGCTGGCATTCCAAGAATAAAAAACTTAACATGAACTCTCTACCACACTGCAGAAATAGAAAACACTAAATTGTTTAAAACAAAAAGGATCAAATTCTACCTTAACAAGATCCATCATATTTATAGAGCAGTAATTTTCTGTCAAATATCATTTTTGATTTACTGAAGAAAGTAAATTGCATGAGCAAGTGTGCCCTGTGTTGGATTATTGTCCCGTCTAAGGCTGGCCTCACCTTTGTACCCGATGCTTCTAATGTAGTGCCTGGCTTTACATGGTTATACCATTGAATCAAGTAGGTTTGTTAAATGGATAGATGGACACCAGTCTAAGTCTTACAGTATTAAAATATATCATATACCCACATCTGATATAGTGTGTATAGAAAATGGGAATATTCCCATTTTTTTGCTTTACAGCCTTAAATGAAAAAAATAATATTTCTTCCCAGTTTTACTTACTCAATGCAACCTCTAACATCCAAGTGAAAGATATCACAGCTACAGTTCAGAAAAATGATACAAAATCAAAAACAAGACATACTGAGATTAATAAAGGATCACCCCCCAATGCCAATATTTAGTTAAACCACCTTTTGCTTTAATGACAGCCTTGAGTCTGTTGGGATACTCCTCTATCAGCTGTGCACATCTAGATTGAGCAATATTTGTCCACCCTTCTTTATAGAACTGTTCAGGTTCGGTCAAATTGAATGGTCAGCGCTGGTGGACTGCTATCTTCAAATCTTTCCAGAGATTTTCGATGGGATTTAGGTCTGGGCTTTGACTGGGCCACATGAGGATATTCACTTATTTCTCCTTCAGCCACTGTGTGGTCAATTTTGCTGTGTGCTTCGGGTCATTGTCGTGTTAAAAGGTGAACATTCTGCCCATCTTCAACTTTCTGGCAGAGGGTAGCAGTTTTCCTCAAGAATTTGACCGTATTTTGCCTCATCCATGTTTCCTTCTACCCTAACAAGAGCCCCAGGCCCTGCTCGTACACCCTCTCACCTTCTTGAAATTAAATGAAGAGGAAATGAAGAGTAACTGAAACTGAACTGGACCAGGAAGCAAGTCTTTATGCAAAGAGTTGTGTGAATCTGGAACAAACGACCAAGCCATGTAGTTGAAGCAGAAACTTTGCCAACCTTTAAGAAGAATCTGGATGACATATTGGGACAGCTTAGCTATTATTTAAATAAATGAGTTTGATGAATTGAACAGTCTATTCTCTTTTGTCAAATGTCTTATGTTCTTATATCCAGAGCAGTGGAGGATGTGTTAGCACTGCTGTCTCACAGATCTACAGACCTGGACCCGGGTTGCTCTCTGTGTTGTGTTTGCAGGTTTTTACTGTACAAGAGTGAATTTTTCCACATCCCAAAGACATGCACTTATGGTTGACTGCTGACACTAAACAGGCCCAGTATGTGGGTGTGTGAAAGTGCACCTTGCTGAGGGTTAATGCTACCAAGATTGGCCCCAATTTTCTTATTCCTAGTACTAATAATAGTAATGAAATGAATTATTATTTTTAATATATAGTATAATATTTAGCATTAAAGTTCTAGATCACAAGGTGTTTACAAGAGATTTATTTCACACACCGCAGCATTGACAAGTGACAAACTATAACGCTTATGTCATCTGTGGATAGATATTTGATTGCCAAAAAGAAAAGAAATGTCATTAAAGTCTTTTGGAGTAAAGGGTATGGGTTACATGAGAATATTAATATTTCCCTTTTGGGCATGAATGAGTGGCATTTTGCTGTGATGCTGTAATAGACCTCCTTTATACTTTCCCAGTGAACACTGCTGTGAATCACTTTGATTTTGTGAATTTTCAAAAAAACTAAAAAAATAAAATTCTATGTTATTTGTATTTTTTTAGCTTTGTCTGTATTCATTAAGTTGGTTGAGGAAAAAAAAGGCAAAACATACTTCATAGTCTCACCAAATGCCACTTTTCCTAGTTCTTTAATTTTTCAAAGATGAATTAACTTTTAGCTCTTTTGTCTTGAAGATGCAAGTTGTTTATTTAAAAATGTATAAATATCCCAGTAATGCTTTAATATCTCACTGGAATTTCCCCTGTCAGCAGTGGAAAACATAAAAAGTTGCAGAAAAATTATGTTTCACTTAAGCAGTTGTGTTTTGTTCAGGCCTTCACTGGAGTTGCAGCCTGTTTCAAAAGCGATTGACAAAGGGCAAAAATCAACAGCGGAAAAATTCTTGCACAGAGAGAAACTACTGACGCTGTTTTGAGATGAGTTCTCTGGCTACCTCAGTTTGAGTAAAGGTTCTGTCCTGCCTCGTGCCCCTTTCTGCCAGCATAGGCTTCATCCCCTTGAGAACCTGAATTGGTTTGACTAGGCTTGCAGATATTATTATTATTATTATTATTATTAAGCAGGCAAACAAGCAATAGAGAACAAAATCCAAAGTTGAGTAAAAAACTGTAGTACTATAGTTTGTTTTAAGAGTAAATGAAAAACTGTAACTCAAACAATATTAACATTGTGTGATATTTATGTCATTAATGAGTGTGGATGTTTAAGTAAAATATAATATGATGCAATACAGCTGAAACAGTATCTATCTATCTATCAATCTATTTATCTATCTATCTATCTACCTATCATATAGTGCCTTTTATCTATCTGTCTGTCTATCTATTGTGAAAGATAGCCGGACACAGACAGACACCGAGGCTCACGATGTCCAAAACACGCACTATTTATTTTAATTTCTCAGCTACACACAATACCGTGCACAATCCACAAACTCAGTCCTTTGTGCTTCTCTTCAGCCGCCTCCACTCCTCTCTCACAAGCTCAGTCTTCTCCCTCCCGACTCCAGCTCATGACTGGAGGAAGGCGGCCTCTTTTATACACAGTCAGATGTGCTCCAGGTGCCCTCTGACGATCTTCCTGCAGCACTTCCTGGTGTGACGGAAGTGCTGCATGAGCACCCAGCAGCACTCTAGGCATCCCTGGTAATCGTTTTGGCAGCACTTCCAGGTGTGGCGGAACTGCTGACGTCCAGGGCTCCTCAATCCTCCGGGCACCCCTGGCAGTGGCCACAGGTCCTTACAGGGTTGAGCTTCCATGCTCAGTTCCCATGGACCCCATACAAACTTGGACGACTGCCCTTTCTTGGCCCGGTGTTGGCATAGTCCATCTCCCGGTCCTTCCAGGTGTCCGGGCTGGGCACAGCCCCCAGCCGACCGCCACATTATCTATCATATAGTGCCTTTTATCTATCTATCTTATAAAGTGACTTTACAGGATAAACAAAATCCCCTTGCACTTAACAAGCACTTGGCACAATTGACTACTTCGATGATATACAGTATATTTTCTTTTATACTTGAACACAAGAAGATTAAATGACTTCCTTAAGGGTCACAAAGTAGAACAAAGGCAAAATTAAACTGGCACTGGCACACTAATTTCTCAACATTAGCCCACACTGCCAAATGTTCTATCATAGGGTTAAACCATATTACAAGCATTCTAAAATTATATACACAAGGTAAAAAATATTTAAATTATATACACTGTGGAGTACTGCAGTACTGGCAGTTTTGGAACCTGGCATAAATGACTGAAATTCATAAGTTGTGATGGGCTGAATAGCTGATTTTTCATCATTCAACATAAAGAGGTATTGTACCTCTAACACTGAAGTCTTTTAAAACAATATATAGAAATAAATTCTTTCCCTGACTCTGAAACATTATGATTGTTTCCCATTATCTCTTTTGCTCCAGATGCAGGACCACTTGAGCCTACATTTATATTTTCAATGCGAGAATGCTGCAGTTTCTTTTACAAATGAATTCCAGTCAAATGCAAAAATTAGCTGCCCTCGCTCCGTCCATTTGGCTGAAATACAAACACCAATCATTCACTTTCAGTCTTGGTCTATTCAGTATGAGGCTGCTTTCACATACTAAATGGCACAACGGGATTCTCTAAAACATTAGCAGCAAAAATATGAATAGTTCTCATTCTTTTGAAATAAAATGCCTGCTTTTGAAATTAACATATTATGTTTAGTGACAATATAGTTTTAGGTTCAAAAATCAAGAAGGAAATTGCTCTTTTTTAATATCTTCTAAGTGTGCTGACAAAGTGATAGCTCACAAAGTTCAGCTGGTACTCTAATTTATGTCTATTTTCTTTCCTGGTGTAGCGATCTACTGAACTGTCCTCCATTCAACAAAGGTCAATGCATCTGAAAGTCTTATCTCAGGTGGCATTCATGACAATAAGTGACACATAATCTCCAACATTTTAAATTCATGTCACAGGGGACCAAAGCCTACCCTGGCACCTCCAAAACAAGGCAGGAACATGAGGCAATCGAGGGTCTAAGTTTCACTAGGTGACACATTTACAAGATTATTGAGATTTATAAAGGCAAATTGCTCAATTTATTTTTATATTTTATGCACCGAGTTCATTTTTTTGGATTTAAATTTGTTCACCCGCAATACTGTATGTGGTTCACTTTGTGGTTCAAAAATGAGAAATTTGACTTATTTGTCTTCAAATCTAATGTTACTTTTGTTGGGGGTGTGAACATACAGTAAATAAAACATTTTTTAGGGTTGGGGAAAAAGGTTGGGAACCACTGCATTAACTGAACTTTTAATCTTTGTTAGTTTAGAAAAGGACATTGCTTTCCTTCTAGCGTTAAAAAATAAAATAATGTTTGTGCTGTGTAACACTAAGAAAAAAAATGAAGTATGTACAGCATGTTGCCTGAAAAAAATACCAGTAACACCATTACCTACATACAACCCTCCATCAAAAGTATTGTAGACAAAAACTGCCAAACTTTAAGAGGAAAAAGTTAACAAAATAACAAGAAAGCCACTGCCCCATCCATCACCCAAATGTGACAGAGTATTTAAGGCAAGTTTCAGCACAAGCAGGAGTGTCATGTGCATCGCTGGTCTTGTTCTCTACAGTTTTTGGAAGAGGTTACCGACAGTCTTCATTCCATTCATCATAAGGCATAAGAAAATGGGGAAGAGTCTATCCCAATCAATTAACAGAAACGTTTAAAAGGAACAGTTGTTCATGTTCACATCTTATCCTGCTAGAAAGCAAACTTTGCCCTGGAGATTCTCCCCAATTTCTTTATCCATTAATTTCCCTAATCTGCTTTATCTAAAAGTCCTGCAGGAAATTAAACCCTACGTCAGCAGCACTAGGCCCATCATATGAAACCAACATAGGGATGTGATGCCAGTCTCTCACATGGCACACTCATTTACTTTAATTACATCAAAAAAGACACAAATTAGCCAACTGAGGAATGCAAAGCTAGTGGCTATTGGAGAAGACAATCCTAAACTGATCTAACTGGGATCTCTAGAGCTGAGGCACCATTGGCCACCCCCTCCTTTCCTTCAGCTCTGTAGCACCCTGACAAAGAACAGGACATCTCTGTCACAATCTGAATTATCTTTACCATGCACAGAGATTCTAATTACATTTTATTGTTATGTTTACACAGTAAAATGAGTTGCCAAATTGCATGTCTCCTATATGCAAGTGACAGTAGAACAATACTAACAAAACAATTTACCACACAAATTGCAAAGATTTTCTTAACCTTGTGCATTTATTGAAAATGTAGAAACAAACACTGTACAAAACTCCCTGAACACCTTTTTTAAAATAACTGACTTGGCAGTCACTTTAACGATAAGTAGACTACAAAAATAGTCATAGATGCTAACAAGAAAACCCCCGATCACTGCAAAGGCCTGTCGCACTCGTGCAAATGAGAGGCAACTGAAGGGCTCAAAAAAGGGATAATTTCATGTCGGACCACAGGGTGGTGGAGTCCACTGATCTCTCCTCTTTTTTTTCATCTCCAGACCAACCACAGGAAATCCCGCCTGGACTTGATGATGCCATTTCTGGTTCCAGGCCCAGATTACATCACTTCCAGTTCCGGCCCAGGACACATCATTTCCCCTGCCTGTCTTTAAAACCGCCATGTTTGTCTTTTTGAACTGTTCTGTTTTGGACCGATGTCTGTCAAGACCTTTTCTTTTATTGAACCAAACCTCCATCTTTTGGCAGCCTATTTCAAGTATATAGGCGGCTGCCCCCAAATCTTTTCCTGTGTTGTGTGAATCATTTTACAGGCCATTGTCACTGAACTGGCCTGTTCTGAACTTGAAGGCTCAAAAAAAACTGCTGTGCAGGCTCTTCATTTTGGGAAGCTTCAAGTCTGTCCTTTGGTCTGAAGAGACATAACTGGAGCTTTTTGGGAACATGGATACAGCTTTTGTTTGGTGAAGGAAGGGATAAGCCTTCAACCCTAAAAACACAGTTCCCACAGTTAAACATGGTGGTGGGAGTATAACGCAGTGGGGCTGTTTATCTGCTGCTAGTCTGGCTTTGGGTAGTCAACAAGGTAATTACCCAAAGCACACATCACAGTTGATCCAAAACTTTTTGAAGAACACCAAAATCAAAGTCTTGGAGTGGCCATCTGAAAGCCCAGATCTTAGTCCTATTGAGAATCTTTGTGAGAGCTCAAGGTTAAGGTCCATGCTTGAAAACCATCTAATTTGCATGAGCTGCAGCGTTTTGCTATGGAGGAATGGTCTAAGATCCCTTAGGAGACTTATTGAGACCAGTTCAGAGTTAGGAGTATACTATTGTCTATTACTTGTCACAGGGCTAATAATTTTGGCCATGCTGTTTTTGTGTTTTCCTTGTTTCAATTAAATGCATCCGTAAAATATTTTCATCAGACTTCTTGGAAATTGTGCCTTTTTTTCTTTTGAAAGCAATTCTCATATACACTTTAAATACTAGTCATTTATCTTTGAAAAATTAACGGTTTTGTTCAGTTTTAGGCAGGGGGTTAATAATTAGAACCTTAACTGTAGTACTAGACTATGGGACTTTAATGTCTAGTCAATTGACAATGCCTTTTTATTGTCCTCTATGAATGTACTGTATATTTGTAGACAGTGTTCATGCAAAAAGACGTAAAACATACAATGAAAAAGCCAAAACAGAAGGAACATATTTAAACACATTCTTATATAATGATTCCCATGATTTGTTACCCCTCAAATATTATCCACTGTACATACTAAACAAAATGGTAGCTATATGCTACGAGTGTGTCCCAGAGAGATACAAGATCTGGTGACATGTCCTATCTATTAGCAGATAAGGAGAGACAGAGACAAAGCACACAGTTTTTAGAATGATGAGGATTAATTGTAAAAACTAAGAAGTCAGCCAGATAGAAGGTAAAGTAAGATTAGCGAACAAAACCAAAGAACTTGAGAAAACACATTTTCAAAGCATTTCTAAAGAAAAATAAGTGTCTTTGATGGAAGAGACTTTTGGATATTTTCACTCAAAGTGTAGACATTAATGAATTCAATCTGTGTTTTTATAATAGATAACCACCATACCTCCTACATGCATGTTACCTTATAAAGCACAAATGTAGACATACCTCCAAGAACTGATTTTTGTTGACAAATTTCCTTGAAGAATTAATGTTCCACGTTTCAAAGAAATCCTTTAACTGTTAGTTAATTCATACAGACATCACAAAGACAAAGGGTGAATGACATCAATGATGAAATCACAAATGAGCAAAACTACAATTTATTGTCACAAAAACAGTGCAAAATTATACATGTGTTGATATCTGGTCTTCTGGGGCCTCATGCATAATGCCGTGCTTAGAATTCACACTAAAACATGGCATAAGGGTAAAAGCGGAAATGTTTGTATGCACAAAAATATCCAGATGCATAAATCTATTCGAACGCCAACTTTGACGTTCTTCAGCTCCATAAATCCTGGTCAGCGTGAAAAGTAACGCACACGCCTGCTGCCACTCCTCAAACACTTTCTAGAATTACGCCTCTTTGAATATACAAATCAATGTAAATAGTCCTTAAGCGCAACATTCTGTGAAAAAGCAATGGCAAAAGCACGGGTGGAAATAGAATTTCAGTGAATATCAAGTTGAGGCAAGGAAAAATGTACTATTTGTTGGTTTAAACAGTGGTATAAACAACAAAAGGAAGTTGATCGAGTGACATAGAGTGTCAGAGAAACTGCAAAGATCAAGTTCACAAAGTCCCACAGTACCCGAAATAAAAAAGAAGTTGTCAGATATCAAAATCACCATGAAAAGGCGAGTCGTAGTGCACCGTCTGAGTGTCATATGAAAGCTTATTAGGGTACAGAGAAAAAAAAATAGGCACGCAGTGGGGAAAAAAGCAAAAAATATCAACTTTAATCTCGAAATTTCCACTTTAATCACGTAGTTTATTTTGTCATTAAAGTAGTACATCATAAACTTCAACTTAAAATCGTTTAATTTGCTAGTTTCTCAAATCCCATCGTAACTAAAGTAGCACGTTAAATGCTTTGTTTTGTATTTGATCTTCCATGTGCTCTATGTGAGTTAATCACTATGTGCTTCTTAAACGGGCTTTCTCTTCCTCCGACAAGACACAGAATCCATTACATTCGTGATATTACAGATCTCTGAATAATTGAAATACTGAGATGTATACTTGATATCATCTTCATGATGATAGGAGTTAAAGCATGTTATTAAACATTGGAACACAGTGGTGCAGCGATTGTTCCTGCCTCAAGTAAGATGCTTGCTGCGCCATGCATGACCTTCAATGAAATAATTTATTGTAGCAGTACTGTCTCTTTCAAACGTACTAACCCCCAATTCCTGTCCTTACTTTTCTTTCTCCAAATACCCAATCGCCGCACAATCAGCTTTGTAATAGATGTTAAGCCATCGGTAAGCTTAGAACGCCGATTCTTCAAAACTTTTAAGGAACATTGAAATATCTTTATAGTACATGTTTATTTATACTATCCTTCCATTGTTGCACCAGTCCCAGCAAGAATGCAGTGCGAGGCAGGAACTATCCATGAACGCAGCACCAGCTCCTTGCTAGCGTTGCGGCACCGTGTCCTCACATGTTTAATTATTAACAATATAGATTATTTAAATAAAGTTAAAACTTTATCTGTATAATATAATAAACATATTTTACTGCATTTCTTTATTTTATTTTAATTTTATTGATTTTATTGTAATCATTCCATACAAATAGATACATTTTTATAAAGAATAGGATTGAAAACAAATAAACCCAACCCCCACCCCTGAGAAAGAGAGCATGCAACGAAGTAAAACTTAAAGATGGTCAAAATACATAAATTGATGAGTTTAATAGGCAGATAAAAAAGTAAAATAAATGGGAAGAGAATCTGTTTCCTCGTTGCTTTAAGAGCTTATTCTAAAATATTATTGATTAGATCCTGCCAGGTTTCGAAAAAGTTCTGCACAGATCCTCTAATTGAGAATTTAATTTTTTCCAATTTCAAACAGTATAAAACATCAGTTACCTACTGACTTAAAAGAAGGAAGGAAAATAAGTCTGCCTGCCAATAGTGTAGTGAAGGCAATCACAGTTTGTTTGTCCTTCTCCACTTAAAGCCCATCTGGAAGAACACCAAACACAGCTGGCATTTAAAAATTTTTGTCCAGACTGGTGTTAATTTGGAGCAGGCCCAAAACATGTGGCCCAGTGAGGATCGGACTTGATTCCAGCGTTCGCAGGTTGGACAGTTTTAAGCGAGATATATGTGCTTGATATATAATTTTAAGTTGAATAATTGTATGCTTTGTGCATATGGAGCTTGAGTGAATTCTCTGCATTGCTACCTTCCAATCCTTTTCTGATATTTTCAGCGATAGATCATTGTCCTCTTTGATCTTTGAAAGGGAGAGACTGTAAAATAATTTTATATATTGCAGAAATGCTGTCTTGGTCCTCCAAACTGAGCAATAATTTTTTTCAGCATATAGGAAGGTGCGAGATGAGGGAAATCAGGCAGGTTCTGTTTGACAGAGCTTCTAATTTGAAGATAGTGAAAGAAATGTGTTGCTGGAAAGTTAAATATGGAATGTAATTGTTCATAGGATGCAAAGACGCTGTCTATATAAAAGATCTCTAAGCAATTTTATCCCAAATGTTTTCCAGATATTAAAAACTGCATATGTTTGCAAGGGTTGAAAAAGGTGGTTCCCATGCAAAGGTGCCACAGATAAAAGATTTTCCATCTTAAAATTCTTTCTACATTGGTTCCATATTCTCAGTTGAGTGACGCACAATTGGGTTATTAGTATATTGGCGATAACTTGCATTTATTGAGGCAGAAAGCAGGGAATATAGAGAGGTACTGTAGGATTTTATTTCTATTGCTGACCAAGCCTGTGTATGTTCATCTATTTGTGTCCAGGTTTTTATAGCTAGTATGTTTGCTTCCCAGTATTAAAACTAAAAGTTAGATGTTTTCAGTTCCAAATGAATGAGGTTATGGTTGAGTCTAATTGCTTAAAAAATGTTTTATTGATATATATTGATTGTTTTGAAATAAAAAGAGAAACTTAGGAAGGATATTCATCTTAACGTTAATTCTTCCAGCTAGAGTGAGATGAAGGGTTGATCATTTATGCAAGTCTTGCTTAATTTTTTCCATACAGATGGCGAAATTTTGTTGATAAAGAGCTTTATATTTACTTGTGATAATTACCCCTAGGTATTTAAACAGATCTGCAATAATAAAAGGGAAGGTGTCCAATCCAATATTGAATGCTTGAGAATTCACTGGAAAGAACACACTTTTATTCAAATTAATTCTGAGACCTGAGATCTTTTGAAACTCTGTAAATGCTGTTAAGACTGCAGGCACAGTATTTTGTGGGTCTGATATACAGTGCCATATTATCTGCTGTCACAAACACGAGACAGAGTCATATAAAGGTTTGGGGCAGCCACCCATATAATCTGGTATCCTGGCTGCAAAAGTATTGTTCAGCAAATACAGCAGTGATGTGCACAAAACCGAGTCCAAAACAGAACTGAGGGAATAAGGAAAAGATGGAGGCTTTTAAAGGGGAAGACAGGAAGTGAAGTCAAAGGGGTCGGGCTCCCATAGGTCTTCTGTCATTGGCGCGAGCCCGGATGTGACATCACAGGGGCTGGAGCCAGCAAGGTCTCCTTCCATTGGCTCGGTCCCGGAAGTGACGTCAAAAGGACCAGGTGGAATCTCCCATGAATGGTCTGCAGGCAAGGGAGAAAAAGGGTTAGTGCACTCTGCCACATCCCGGTATGTCTCGGAACTGCCCTTACTCAAGCCCTTTAGCTGCCTCCCATGCGCACGTGTGTGACACTGCTGGGAATCCCTGCAGATTTTATTTTTTTTCTCCAGCTGTCTGGAGTTTTTTTTTGTTTTTTCTGTCAACCCTTACTTATTCTATGTTAATTAATGTTGACCTATTTTATTTTCTTACTGTGTCTTTTATTTTTCTATTCTTCATTTTGTAAAACACTTTGAGCTACATTTTTTGGTATGAAAATGTGCTATATAAATAAATGTTGTTGTTGTTGTTGCATATAGAGAATTTTTCTGTTCAAGTCCTTCTCAACCCCTTTATCTGATAAGCATTTCGATAGTGAACTGCCAGTGGGTCAATGGAGATTGCAAATAGCAGTGGTGACAAGGGTCATCCTTGTCTGGTACCACGCTCTAGTTTAAAGTAGTCTGAACAAATGTTGTTAATACAAACTGAAGCTTCTGGATTGGTATACAGTAGTTTGATCCATCCACAAATGTTGGGGCCAAATAGAAATGTCTCTAATGTAGTGATAAGGTAGTTACATTTAATCATGTCGAATGCTTTTTCTGTATCCAACGATAATAGTATCTCTGGCGTGTTTGACTTTACTGGTGAATATATTACATTAAACAGGAGTCAAAGATTGGAAGGTAAGTGTCGGCTTTTAATAAATCCAGTCTGATCTTGTGATATTACCGAAGTCAGCACTTTCTCCTTCCTTCTAGCTAGGACTTTGGAGAGTATCTTAACATCATTAGTGAAGTGAAGTGAAATTGGTCTGTATGATGCACATTGTAATAAGCCCTTATTTCGTTTAGGAAAGACGGTGATTAATGCTTGGCGAAAAGTTTGAGGTAGAATTTAATTGTCTCTAGCTTCTGTAAATGTTGCTAATAAGAGGGGTGCTAGCTGAGTGGAAAATTTCTTATAAAATTCTACAGGGTAGCCATCAGGGCCTGCTGCTTTCCCGCTTTGAAGTGACTTTATAGCATCTAGTAATTCTGACTGTGCCAAAGGTTTATCCAGTTCCTCTGCACTAAAAGTATCTATTTGTGTTATCCTTAATGTATCTAGAAATGCATTTGATTGTATGTTGTCTTCTTTAAACTCAGTAGAATATAAGGATTTATAGTAGTCTCTGAATGTGTGCATTATATTTTTACCGTTCATGTTGGTATTTTGCGGCATTTCATCTTAAAAATGATATTGTCATCATATGTAAATATGCGCTTTATAAAGTGGCTCAGGTTGTGCAATATTATAACAGTATTGCAAGTTTACAGTGATGTAACTGTACTAATAAGTACAAATAGTTCTACTAGGAGCACTTGATGGACTGATTGATTACGTTTTTAGTTCTTGGGATGAAACTATTTCTGAACCGTGAGGTCCGTATAGGAAAGGCTCTGAAGCATTTGCAGTGTGAGAGCAGTTCAAATAGACAGCATGGCTGAGGCAGCGTGTGCTTCATGCTGTATCCCAATAATTCTCTTTCCAATCAGCTGCTGTAGAGCTGTGATTCCCCACTCAGATACAGTGATATAAATACTCCGAGTGGAACCCCGTAACGGGAGCAGCTGAAAGAAGAAGAAGAAGATGCAAGAAGAAATAACAATGCTAAAGCAGCTATGATATTTAGAATAATTTCAGTGGACCATTCTGTCAGAAGGGGACCTTGTTTTTTGATTTCCTGAATAATAAAAGTTACTGATTGTGTCATGGTTGTCTGCAGGATGTTGGTATTGCTGTCTGGCAAAGGAGTCACCGCTTTGAAGTCTGGCTGGTTGAGTATGCAAACAATACAAAGTTGTGATAACAGACCTGCTGCTCCCTTGGAGGATGTGTGCATTTACCTGACTTGGATATTATATGTCTGACGCTATTGGTTTCTAATCAGCATATCTGTACTTATTCATGATTGGTAACAATACATTTTGTTAACTTGTGTTTTCATTAATTGTTAAACCCAGGAAATGTAGATGTGCCATTGTTTAATCTGATTGTCCAGAACTGAGAATGGCAGGGACTGAAGGAGATTTAAACTCCTGGGCAGGAGAAGGCAGGAGGAACGGTCGGTCCACTGAGAACGCTGCCAAGACACTTGGACAGAGCACAGGGGCTTGTAGGCAGATGAGGGTACCTGGCTGGCACGACGTGAGGTACAAGGACGGCAACACTTAATTCCAGGGAGGAAGAGACAGCTCCACAAGGAGACGCCGGTTGCGGGTCCAGCGAGAGAGGGAAGCTGCATGAAAGGACCAAGCAAAGCTGGCAGATGAGAAATGAAGCGTGCCTAGGCAACAGCAACACAAGGAGCCCAGAGTGGAAAAAAAAAGGAATGATGAAGAGACGCTGACAGGGATTCAATGATTTGACACAACTTCTGTTGGCTAACGAGTAGCTGGTGAACACAGTGAATGATTAAGTGTTGGGGTAACACATTGCGCAAACTGGACTCTGCACCACCAAAGGTTGTATCCTCCAATTCTGTTTTTGACGGACTTTAGAGTGTGGACTGTGTGTTTTCCTTTAAAAAAAATGGAAATTTGTTCTTGAAAGTGTTAGATTTTGTTTATGTTTGTTTATCTTTTCCATGTACTTATTATTGTCTTGTGTAACAGAAGTTGCTGTTGCTTTTCCTGAAATTACTGTTGTGTCTTTCATTGTGTGTTTACTCACCGCAGAATTTAAAGAAACCTGTGTACTATTATTGGTAAATTTAAGGAGTTCCCAGTCTCTTGATAAAACTGGGTGGCGTAGTCGGATATTTGGATGGTGTCTAAGTTAGATTACGTATAAGTGTGACCAGACACCTGTCACAATTCTATTGTTACAGGTTAATTACAATCAGATGCATTAAACTAATAAACAATATACGGTTAATTTCAGTGCATTTATAAAGCTAGGTCAGGGATGTGGATCTAAAAAAGAAAGGGAAACCCACTGGAACAGTAGCACTGCTTTGACACTGGGTGCCGCCAGTTTGCAAAACCAAGCAGAGAACTTGTGTATGCAAGGGTTTTAGCTAGCCTGAAAATGTGTGTGGCTTTACTCCAAGTTTAGGTTTTATACATCGCGATTTGAGTGTGGAAACGGGCTTACGCAACATTTTTGTGCGTGAGGCACCTGGTGTTTTCTCGATTATGTCAAGTCACCTTAGATGTCATGATTAATTACGATTTATGCATGTTCTTTTAAGTGCTGCACTCAAGAAGCAAAGCAGAAAGTTGAATACTAAATTCTGCTTGCTACTTGTGAGCTTGCAAAAGACATGGAAATAGGTAAAGAGATCTAAGACAACGATGCTTGGTTATTGCCATGATTCTGGGGTTTTTAAAAGTGCAGGTTATTATTATGTTTCAGTCAGGATTGGTGCTATGGCTTAAGTTTATTGTTTAATTAATAATTTTGCTTTATATTAAATATAACTTCATATATTATGTTATGAATTCTATTTCTGGATTGGTTTTGTCTTTGTTGCTGTATTTACATAATATAGTAAAACCTACTTTTATAAAAGTGTAATCCATTTGTGTGTGACACCTGTGGACTTCTTTTCAAAATAAAAGTTCAGAGGGGCCTATGGAACAACAGTGACACAATCTCCACCAAGGGACACTGCAGTCTTGTTCTCCCAACTTCTGCTGTGTTAACAAATCTCCACATCGTTCTGATAAAATTCTGTGTGTTCTCAGTGTTATTTCTGCTTCTTTTCACTTAATTTTATTCAGTTTTAACAATGGCAGCAAAGCATAATGCTAATGAATTTTTTCTGCCAAGCACTCCTAAACAGGAATGTGTGGTGATGAACCATGTTTTTGACTTGCTTCAGCATCCACAGACAGACAATTTAATGTGAATGAATCCACCATCTGCTTGATCTACCAAAATGAAGATACTATCCATAAACCTGTGCATGAATCTGCTCTACAAAGTGTTAAAGTGATGTCAGTGGTTTGTGATAAACGTAATGCTTCTGTATCTGTGGTTTCTGTTTCCATGGGGTTTTCAGGAATGTAACATCTGAAGATAATAAGAACTGGCATTATGATTTTCACTTAGGTTGTGTTGTTTAGTAATTGTTTTTCATTTTTGTATTATTTTAAGCTTCAAGATGTTAGTTTTCAGTGTTATTTGTCTTGTCTCATCTTTGTTGAATCAAACGAGGCAGGACCACCTGATTATGCAGATACAGTAGTGGCTTTAGCTAGGTTTATGTTAAAGCCTCAGTCACTCTAGAGCAGAGGTTCTTAACCTGAGGTCCATGAGACCCCTAGGGGGTCCATGGATGGGTTTATGAAAGTAATCCTCGAGGAAGACAGAAATAGTTCAATCAAGCAGTCTTTATTCAGTCACAGATGAGTACATGGATTCCACATTGCAAGGCAGAAGAGCAAAGTTCCCCTGTTTCACTAGACTTTTAAAAATTTTCCTCTCTCCCCTTAACTTATGAAACAGCTTCTAAGCAGTTCATCTTATATTATGCAAATCGGCCAACCTTTTTTTTTTTTTGTGTACGTTTCAAGAGGGCCCCCAAAGAAGGAAAGGTCATCTCTCCTGTGTCTAATGGATGCATGGTAAACAAAAATGTTTTCCTGGGTCAGCTTAATGCAACCTGTCTTATGACAGAAGCTTGTATAAATAACCTGTCACTATAACAAAACAGCTTTTAACCCTTAGTAGCTTGCATGTAGTTAAATTTTCTTTCACAGGTTTCACGGAGTCAGTGAGGGTCAGATAAAAATGAACTTTTATATTCACTATACTGCCCAATACTGATAATTTAGAGTAGATGTAGTAGTAGCAGTAATAGTAGTAGTAATGGTAGTAGAAAACATAGTAGTAGTCAATCTGTTTTAATTTGCACAAGTGAATTGTATTTCATTATTATAATAAATGGACATCACTTTTGCATAAACAATGAGTGATTTTTTAGATTGTTTACTTTAAAGTTTAATAATACTTTGTGTATATCATATATGCATGAGACAATCAAATCTTGATAAGTAAAGTACATTATATTCATTGCATGCAAAGTTATGTTTATGTGAATGTTATTGGGAAAGGTGATCCATCTTTTATCAGATTCTTAAAGTGGTCTATGACTCAAAAAAGGTGATGAATCACTGCTCTAGAGTTTCAGCATTTCGTTCTTTTTAGTTTTTTGCTTCTGTTTATTTTTGTACGTTGTCTGTTGATTTTCTGACTTTGGATCCCTACTTCATCTTCAAAAAGTTTTCTTTGGAATTTTCAACTGGATTAGCTTGCATTAGGTTTTACCTTTTTGTGCTTTTTTGAACTTCTTTAAAATAATTCTTTAAAAATGAAGGATTTGTTTTTGTTGTCCTTTGGGACACACAAATTTGTAAATCAAAAATACTGCAGGTTTTATTTGTATTAAACTCACTTATTTCCATGCATATGTGAAAACCCAGTGCCCCATGCTAAATTTCTTGTGCCACCAACTCTCCATAAAAGCAGTAGTTCTCGAAATTGAATGATACAACATATAAGTCCACCACTAACTGATAATTGTGAGACATCTGCAAACAAAATCATGAAATGATTGAAAATTGTGACTAAGTATATATTGTACTGTGCTACACTTCACTGTTAGTAAATGCTGCTATATAGTTGTCTATATCAAAAGCAGTTTGCTTCATTTGTAAGTAAAAAACTCAAGCCAATAGCTGCAAATTAAACAAAATTTAAAGGAAAATAAGAATGATTAGATTTTATGCACTCATTCATACCTGCAGTTTGCACAACAAAAGGTAAAGAAAGTAAAAGGCAGTAAGTGCTTGAGGAAGAGGAGAGACTGAGAAAGAGTGTCTGTCAACTCACCTAATAAACAGGATGGCTTAATCTAGTTGAGGAGGCACAAGGACTTTTTAACTTATTTTGTATTTTGTCTTCTTTTTGTATTTACTTCTTAAATATTATTTTCTTTTTTTGTATAATAAATCTTTATGTTGGAACACTTTGATCTCCTTGGTGACAATTTGTGTTCAGGGTTGGCTACAGAATGCTCCTTAGTGCTTACAGAGTATGGAGCCATATTGAAATTCCATTTGTTTTATTAACCACCCCGTTAAATCTCCATCTGAATCTAAAGGTTTTGAGATAGAGATAATGAATAAAAATGTTCTATTCATTCAGTATGACGGTAGGCGCCAAAAGTAATGAATTACATATACATGCATTAATCACCTTGCTGTCCATGCCTATCGCTATATCCCATTGAAAGCAATTAGTGAGGACCATCTATTACCACATTGCTTATACATTTAAACTTGAATATATTCTCAGCCCCAGATAAACATTTATGAGAAGTGACTTTTATAAATGTATGAATGATTCATTCACCTTGTTAAGCAAAAAATTATTTCCAATGAATCAGACAAATGTGTTATCGATCGTGTTTTACTCTTTTTGCATAGTCACCCACTTTACAAGTAAATCACACATTTACATTGACAAGTATTTCCATTGCAATTTCACATTCAAAGCACTGGGCTAAGACAATGTACCTGACATTTTTTTTGCTGAATAAAACTGTTGTTTTCCTTTTATTTGGCAATAACATCTGCCAGTTGTGCAAGCACAATTTGCTGGATGAGAGTTCATAAAATAGGCAAAATAATCTGAAATAGTAATTTCCTGGTAAATCAATAAATCTTACAATAAGGAAAAGATGATTTAATGGATTGACATAAAAACTTTTCACTTGCTTAAATATAGTTTTTGCAGTCGGCTTCTAATGTTCAGGCTATAAAGTATTTGTGTTACTTGGGGTGGCATGTGGGTGGGTTAGAACTGGGTTATTAAACTCTACATTCTTTCTTCTTATTTGTCTAATTGAGACAGCATATGTTATACCACTGTGCAGATTGTTCTTAACCAGCATGTTATTTTTTTTAGATCTTAGTGCAGCATTTGACACCATTAGACATGACATTCTACTGTCCAGAATGTAGACCATGCTGGGTATCTCTGGCACTGTCCTCCAGTGGTTAAAGTCCTATCTGACTGATAGACAAGAGTTTCTTAGTCTTGGCAACAGCAAATCCAGCTCAGCTCTGGTCACACAGGGCTCTGTCCTTGGCCCTCTTCTGTATCTATATGTTTCCAAATGGCCATATCATTCATAGCTTTGGACTGGGTTATCATTTTTATGCAGATGATACTCAACTCTATTTCAGTGTTAAAAGTGAAACTTCATCAGGGCTTTCTCAGCTCACAACTTGCCTCAGTGAAATTAAAACTTGGATGGAGCAGAACTCTTTAAAATTAAATTGCAACAAAACTGAACTTCTACAAATTGGCACTAAAGCACAACTTAAGAAAAATGAGCTCCTTCTCAATCAACTCTTGACTATGATCTCATCAGACTCTCTTCTAATGGAAGGAATATTAGTGCCATCTTTGATTCCTCCCTTTCTTATTACATCCACATTAATGACATTAAGAATCTTTCTTATTTTCACCTCCATAACATATCTCGTGCTTGCTCATTGCTCTCATTTTCTGATGCCGAGAAACTTTTATCACGTCCTGCATCGGTTATTTTAACACCCTAATATTAGGGGTCCCTTCATATTTCTTATATCACAGTTCCACTTGATTCAAAACTCTGCTACAAGAGACCTTACACAAACCAGCAATAGTCAGCACATAACAGCCACTCTACTTCACCTTCACTGGCATCCTGTGTCTTACAGAATTGAATATAAAAATCTATAATTAACTTACAAAGATTTAAATGGCCTTGCACCAAACTACATCAGTGAGCCTCTCCATCGATGCGATCCTGTTTGCCCACAAAGATCCTCTGATTCTGACAATCTTGTTGCACCCCACACTAACCTACACACTATGAGTGGCAGGACCTTCAGCTCCACAGCACCCACACTTTGGAAAGACCTCCAGAAATGAATTAGATCAGCTTAGTCAATTCAATCCTTTGAAAAACTTAAAATTCATCTGCTCAGGAAGGCTTTTAACTTAACATAACATTTATCTTTCAGTTCACCTCTCTGTCCAGATGCTCAGAATAGTTATTGTGTGTGTGTGTTATATCGCAAATTATGTTATTTGTTCAGGCTTTTCTTTTAGTATTGAATTTACTATTTTACTCTGGTTTATTGTATTCTATTTCATTTAATGCTTTGTATCTCCTCTATTTATCTGTTTATTGTTCTATGCAGAAATATTTGTATATACTGTGTTACATATACCTTATTGTTTAAATATGTGCCTTGAGCATGGGAAAGGCACTACATAAATTAAATGTATTATTATTATTATTATTACTTTTGCCTCATAAATAATTCTACTTCTCATATTTCATGACAATTTTGCTAGAAAAGATACCTAAAATATCTAACAACACAAAGTTTAACAAAAGTAATGTCAAAGGGGTAAATCATGAAGCAAAAGGTAATAAAGTATTAACTTTTGATGTTGCATGTTTGCAGGAGACCTGAAGTATGTGTGTGCATGGCAAGCCTCTGCAGAGAATGTGAAAAAGAAAAATGAGACATTCTGATTATCAAATGAAAACTAAAAGAGGAACTAGCTCTACTTGTAGCATCGCAGACAAATGACCCAGATCCTAGAGATCACCGTATATAATAATAGTCACTAAAAAACTGATCCTAGCAAACTATTACACTCCCTTATTTTTAAACGGTTATACAAAATGGGGAAACTGCAAGTTTATCTTCAACTTTTTGACATCATAGCAACATTGCTATCTGCCTACACTTCACTTTCCTTCAGTATTATTTATTTATTCCAAGTCTGCTTTAGTAGTTTCCAACATCTGTGGGCATTTTTATATAGCAATTGTTTAAAACTACATTCACATGTACAGGGACTTCCATAATGAAAAAACAGTGAAAATCCCTAAATGAAACTCACTGGAAAAAAATTGGATCATATCGCTCTTCATTATAGAACTGGCAGGGCCCTTGCTTTATTAAAATAAATCCCCGATAAAGTTAATGCTAATAAAATAATAACATTAAATAAGTTTATGTTCTCTTTATAATTTCCCTGAAGAGGAAGGCCAAAACCATAAATAATTCATCCCTAAAAGCTAAACTATAAATAAATATTTCAATAAGAAATATGTACTCATGAAATGTAGAATTGACAAGAGATTTAAGAATAATCAAGCAAAGTAGAACAATCAAGATACAAGGACAGGTACATTTTAAATGGAATAAAAGAAACTCTTGAGTAACTACATCTAAACATAATTCTTAACTCTAAGTCAACAAAGAGAAAGGTCAAAGCCAGGGATCCTTTAAATAGATAAACTAAATTCAGTCTAAACTGAAAAAATAAAAAGACCAAAACAGTAATCATTTAGCAAATTCAGATCAAAATGAAAAATATTTGTATAAAATTAAATCAATTCATTTTAAGAGTTTCCTTATGTCATACTGAAAAGCAGGGGAATGAAAGGTAAACTAATGCCACAGCAAGTGGAGATCTTTCATAATTCCCACAGGTGACTGCAGCCCTAAAATTCTGCTAAAAGTGCCAAACCCTATGATTTCAGATTAAATTCAAACAAATCAATAACAAGGAGAAAAGACATGGGAAAACACACAAACGCCAGGGATGAAGCAGCAGCATGAGTCCAATATCATATTTTTATTTTAATGCTTTCAACTAGATCATTGATCATGTGTTTACTTGCACAATAATTAATGGCCTTTGTCAAAGCCCATAAAAATAGAATTAAGCTTGAATTAGTTTAAAGTGCAAGTTTATTATCACACTAGCATAGTGGAACGAGTACAGTGGTACAATGGTTAATCCACCTGGTACAATCACGTTGTGCATTTAGGAATCTCTGTTCATCTGATATGCTAGTCCTCACATACCTCTTTCCTTGTGTTTCTTCTTTCCTCCATTCATCAGACATTGCAACCCTATTGTGGACGCTGGACAACATTATGCCTGGGTATAGATACTGGATGTTTTTGTCATTTTATGTATACAGATTTTCAGCCAACCATAAGTTTGCCTAAATAAACATAAATGACAGGCACCTTTGTAACATACATAAAACATTTTGGTGGAAGAAGTCAAAGCTAATGATACTGTTCTGCCCACCACCCTGTAAAGATTTTTTGGACATTAATAACTTTTGTTTGTTAATGAAGATATTTAACTTACTCATTACATCCTTATTTATTAACAAAGTTGTTTTGTTCACATCATTGCAAATCCATTTTGTCTCTAATTATTTTTATAGGTGTTGTCATTTTGTGTAGTCTCTTCATGACTGCAGCCATATTGTTATTGACAGTGACACTCATTGCCAGCCATGTAATTTGCTGGTGACATTACCTGGGATGTCATCATGCAACCCTTATTTAAAGGAATGTTCCATTTAAAAATTATTTTTTTAGATGTTACTATATGGTTTGTAGTGATGGCCAAAAAAAAAGTAATATAATTTTTTCATAGAAAACGGAGATAAAAACATTTCGACTAGAATGGGAGGCAATGGCAACCAACAGCAAACAATATAAAAATGTCCATAAAAATGTCTTGAAACTATTGTTGCACAATCCACATGTGAGCTATCCATCTCACACTATGTGCAATACATGCAAATGTTGATATTGTTAAATAAAATTAAAGCAGTCCAGAAACAGGAATCCCCTTCACATGGGACCTGACTTCTGAATTGAAGGCCAACCTCTCTTCCTCATTTATTGGTCCTGTCGTTAATTCACTGTGGTATTAAAAGAAATACAGCTTTCATGGTGTATTCCTTTAACATGTGATTGCATAACTCAGGTTGTCCAAGTTTTTAGATAGTTAACAAAAATATAGTAATTTTTAATCTATTCTAATTTAGTTAGGGAAAGGACATTTAGTTGCATTGGGACCTTTTGTTTGTTAGTTTGACTGTTAGTTCATGGTTTTGTTTTGTTTTTGATATTGGAATTATTTTGTGTTTTGATCCAAGGGCTCTGTTTGGCAATGTTCTCACTGTTTTTTCCTTAAAAGCTCTATTCTTCTCCTTGTTATGCTTTAGTCCTTAAGCAAGCCAGCATTCACCTTAGGAACAGTAAATATGTTAACTTTAATTGCCAGTTTTAAAAATGAATATTTATCATTAAAACCTGTTGAATTATTTCATGATTTTTTACATCAGGCTTTAGTAATTTATGAAACAGCACAGACAATTTCCTGCTAATATAAATTACATTCTTACAGAAAGACTTAATTTGATTTATGCTAATCTATTAAATAAAGGATGGATGAAATAACCTAAATTGCACTGGGGTGCTGTAAATAAACTATGGCAAAGGAAAAACATTTCAAGAAGTGCTTAAGAGTGCTGAGCATCTTCAACAAAAGAGCAGGTTAAGCCGCCACCATCTAGATGCCATCTACAGCTTTGCAGTTTATGGTTAGATTGTCCAAATTTCATACCCAAGTAAGAAGACATCCTGTTACATCTGAAAGCAGTGACACAACCAGAATTTGATTAACTCAACTGCAAAAATAGATCTCCTTCATATGAAATTAAAACAAATGCCACCATTGATGAGGTATAATCCCAATATAAGCCACCTTAAAGGCTGTAAGTCATAGTTAAGCTTTATTCAGTTGTGGGAATGATAACATTGTAAACTTCTTCATTCTGCTGTCAAGTTGGTGAGCTGTTAACAGTAAAGCCTTACAAAATAACAACTATGCAGTCATCACGACCCTCAGCGCCTTGGGTCTATTCCAGCTGCCCCATCCACACTGCCTGTAGTTATACAAATGGCTGAGAGGAAGAAAAACTCTACTAAACTGCAGAAGAAAAGGCTTCCTTTCAAAAATCAGTCAAGCTTTTTGGCTATTATTCATCCTTTGAAAAGAAGTTACATTCAAAGCTGTGTTATTCAACAACTGTTGCAGCGCTGAACAAACAGACCAGCCAAGGCCAAAGTTGTAATAGTTTTCACAGTGCAGTATGCATTTCTCAATGAAAGTGAAAAATATGTGGGTGCTCATTCATGCTTTGTATTCAGTTTATCTGCCTTAATAAAAGAACAAGTGAATGTGTATCTGTGTGTCCATTCTACTGCCATGTCTGTATCATTTCAACAGATGACACATCACAAACATCAGTGGTAAATAAACAGATCACAATTCTCAATCCAATTAGATGGCACATCACAAACATGGACACTACACTTATGACTCCCATACCCTATGATATATAGCAGAGACATATGCATTACATATGGCATTCCAACAGATGGCATCACAAACATTAACAGTAGTGTATTTTATGTTTATAAATGTTTGTGATACTCCATTTGTTGGGATGTCAAATGCAATGCATGTTATTACTGCACATATCGCAAAGTACATTCCAATAAATGGTACACTGCAAACTGTCGTGATCTGAGGAGTCCCGAAAGCACAGGTACCAAAAACACTTTCCAAATTTGCCCACTAGAGGGGGAACACACTGACAAATTTCCCCCAACTAATTACCCAAAGGGCAGAGACAAATTCCCAATAAAGAATCCTGAAGCATGGTCAAAAACAAGTTTAAAAAATCAAAAATCACTGTCCCAAAACAACATCCAAAGACAAAGCAGAGGGTCAAAAATCCAGAAAACAATAGCAATAGCACCAAAACTCACAAAAACCTTTCACTCCCTAGAGTGTTCAATGAACTGCCAGGAACTATGGGAAACCATCTCTTAAATAGGGTGGAGGGCCACTTCTGCTGGTGACTGGCAGGTAGCCCCGCCCCTTGGGAAGCCACCCACAAAACACAAGTGACATTAATTAGGCCACCCCCATTTCCCACAACACCCAGAAGAAAGTACATTATAAACAAAATAAACATTAATACAAATAAATAACATAAAATTAAATAATACTGACATGAAACACAACTGTGAACACCGGCCAGGGAGAAAATGCAGGCTGAAACACTGCACAAACGTTAACACTGAAGTCTATGTTGATTACTTAGATATCAACCCATCTTAGATGGGTAGAACAGATAGTAATTTACATAAAAATAAAGATGAAATGAAAATATGTTATGCTTTTGAAATGATTTTATTACTATCCAAGTGCACATTTTGATTTCACAATTTTACTAATGTGTGAAATGTCCTCCTTACATTTCATGTTATTTGCAGACTTGCTTCCCAACATGAGTAGCTGTCTTCTCCTACTTATAGTGTCCATTTTTAAACCATGCCTCATAACTCCAAAGAATTTGCTTATACACTGACTCCAGTTTAGTCAGGGTTGGCTTTCCACACCTCATGCTTTGGCTGTTTCTTGAGCATTGGGTAAACTCACACACACTCTTACACTCATACTAACAAGGGAATCAATTTGAAATTTCCAATAGCTAAACATGCACATTGTTGGATATGTGAGAAGAAAACTGAAGTAACCCTAGCAAAACCCACATAGACATAGGCACACAGACAAGGGCAAGGACACTAAATGCTAGAAGCAACAGTGCTAACCAGTGCACAACACAGTACAGCAGAGTCAAAGTTTTATCAGTCATATTTCACTGCTGAAATGTTCCCTGTGAGAAAGGCCCAAACAAAACAGTCCAAAACTGAAATTCCTAATTTTCTTCAATCATTTCAGTGAACTCTAAAATATTGTTTAGTGAACAAAATGTAATTTTTTTGTTTTTAGGATAAATGAGATTTACATGCAGATCTCATCCTAAAATCAGATGGTAGTACTGAAATCACCACAGCACACACGCAGTATGTCTGGCAATGGCAGACAAAAACATAAAAACTAAAACAAACAAGAAGGCAACTACCATAATTGAGATGCATTGATCAAAACACAATCTATAAAACACAGAATAAATAAACTTAATACAATAATTTAAGAAATAAATTCTTAATAGAATAGAATAGAATTAGAAATAGTCCTATATGTGTCTAGGACCTCACAGACAAAGACAACGTCCACGTGCTTTGGTACAACTGTTAAAGGGTGCTTCAAAAAATGTGGTAAAATTATTCATCAACGCACACAGGCTGGATTTTCTTAAAAACAGTGGAAGAGCTGGTTATTTTACTGTCGTGTAGGGCTGTTTGGCTCCCAACTCATGAGACCACACTCAACCCAATAGAAAGCAACATCATGTAACGATGCTCAAACTGTCCCTTGACTGCCATGAGGTTGTGGCGATTTTGGGACCTGGCACAAGGTAAGATCAATAAAAAATAAATAAAACACAAAATGCCTTGGGTGACATGTAGCATAAATTACAGTATATTTAAAAAAAAGGCACATTTCTAATTTAGAAAGTGAATGCCCCAGAAAAGAATCCAATGAAAGAGAAAGTAACAAAGATTTATAAACACTTCTAGCCCAGTCAAAGAAAAAAACTGATGCTGTCAGCACTTGAACAAAAAATTGCTATGTGGGTCCAAGGGACCTTTGCTGGCCAGTACAGCTGGCCTTTACAGGATGGTGCTGTTCTTAGGCAGCAATTGCCAGAAGGAGTTGGAAGACATTTAACGAAAAACATTCATTTTTAAAAGGAAAAAAATTCTAATATTATTACGCTATGATGAACTTCTTAACAAATAGCAAATGAAAGCAGTATCTCCCTTGACAAAGCCAGCTTACTAAAGTATGGTGTAAACAAAATGTAAATCAGAAACATGTGCTTTGTTCTCTTTAAAGATAATAAAAGAAAGCAGCTTCAATAATTGCTTCAAATCTTCCAAACGTTCAAACACTTAGTCATTTCACGGCATAAAACAGAATGACTTCTTTTTGACTTTGAGAATTAATGGGGAAAATGTACCATTTAATAGAAGAAAAAAGAAAGTAACCCAGTGTAATATATCACACCACCACACTTACAAACCCCCAGTTCTGTCTCCCAGCACAAGATGTTACTGCTGTCAGTGCCTTAGAATAACTTGTTGTAGGTTTCCATTTCTGTAGGTTACAGATAGGTCACTGGGGCAACATGAATTTTAAAATTTACACTGATGAAAAAGGT
Source organism: Polypterus senegalus (assembly GCF_016835505.1). Taxonomy (NCBI): domain Eukaryota; kingdom Metazoa; phylum Chordata; class Cladistia; order Polypteriformes; family Polypteridae; genus Polypterus; species Polypterus senegalus. The sequence goes on along the minus strand of NC_053163.1, from coordinate 120,639,644 downwards.
AAATGCATTCTGACACTGGATTAGATTGCCATGTCAGGGCAATGGGTCAGGCTCATAAGTGAGACCTGGGAGGTTTGCGTCTTTCACAAGTATAAACAGGCCAAAGGGAAATGTAATCATGAACTGGGGGATCTGTGGTGGAATCACAGAACAGCTGCAAGTTAAACCAGAAAGTCTGGTTATGATCTTGATGTTCACTTCAAATTATTTTATACAGGAGCTCATGAAATGCCCCTGTATTACAAATGCAACCTTATTACGCAAACTATAAATGTAATATTAACATATCAAGTATTAGATAGATAGATCTCATATTACAAATGTCATAAGTAATATCCATCTGTTTTCTGAGCCTGTTTATGGGCACTCATTTTTGCATATTCTGTAATAATCAGTATACAAATGTAATAGTTGGATGGGGAAAATAGACAAATAGCAGTTTTTAACGTTTGCCACATATTTTCACTTAGACTAAGGTGTGGGTTTTTCTAAGTTTTCCATTTTTAACTTGTTTAAAAATGCCTGCATCCTTGACCCAATACCAACAAGTTTTTTCAAAGAAGTATCCGGGATGCTAATTGATAGTCTGCGTGACATAGTAAACTCATCATTAGAATATGGGGGTCTTCCCAGACTGTTTTAAGAATGTTGTTGTTAAACCTGTGCTCAAGAAAAATAATCTCAACTCCTCTGTTTTTGATAATTTCACATCTATTTCTAACCTGCCTTTCTTAAGTAAAATCCTAGAGAAGATTATGCACCTAAATGACCACCTCAATAAACATGCTATTTTTGATAAGTTTCAGTCAGGTTTTAGAACAAATCACAGCACAGAAACTGCACTTGTTAAAGTAGTAAGTGACTTGCGGGTTAATGCAGACAAAGGCCGTTTATCTGTTCTCATCCTCTTAGATCTGAGTGCCATATTTGATACCATTGATCACAATAGATAGATAGATAGATACTTTATTAATCCCAATGGGAAATTCACAATCCCAAGGGGAAATTCACATATAATATTCTTATAAATCTCCTTAGTGGGTGGGCCTCTCTGGTAATGTCTTAAATTAGTCTGAATCATACTTAACAGGTAGAAAATTCTTTGTTAGTTTTGGTAATTATACTTCGAAGACACATTTTATTCTGTATGGTGTTCCACAAGGATCTATCCTGGGTCTGCTGCTCTTTACCATCTACTGTATATGCTGGTGTTAGGGCAGATTATCTCAAGGCATAATGTGAGGTACCACAGCTATGCTGACGACAGACTATTGAATTTATCAACAGCGCCTGACAACCCCGACTCTTTTGGTTCACTGACACAATGTCTTACTTGTGTTTCTGTGTGGATGAGTAGTCATTTTCTCAAACTAAGTAAGTAGAAAACAGAAATCTTAGTGATTGGAAAAAATGGAGATAGGGAGGGTGTTGGAAATAAACTTGATCCATTAGGCTTGAAAGTCAAAACAGAGGTAAAGAATTTAGCACTAGAATTACCAGAGCCTATGAAAAAACTCGTAGATCCATCCCACTTTAAATCACTTCTTAAAACTGTTCTCACCTCTCCGCCAGCGTCTTTTGTCATCTAAATTTGCTGATAAACACAAGCTGCAAGCAGCCGGCTATTCCATCCCCCCACCGACTTAGAACGTGCACGAACTTCTCCCAGCTGATGCCTTGATTGATTATCTTGGAGTGAAGTGGAGTTTTAGAGTGGAAATAATAGATCGTTATTTGGAACACACTCATTTCATGTGTGTTCCGTTTCTACAGTAATCTGTGTAAACACATTGTTAAAACAGAAACTTTTTCATATTTTAGTAATAAATGTTACAAAATGTAGGCATAAACTATAAAATGTGTGATGCCTGAAGGCCAAAGCTCAAATAAACACTTTCACAAAAGGTTCAGGAATGTTACAACAGCTTCCGTGGCGTAATGATTTTATATATTCAGACACTGACTTTATATATTCGGTAATGACTTTATATATTCTGACGCTGACTTTATAAAATCAGCCTTTGACTTTACATATTCGGGAGTGACTTTATATATTCTAACTCTGACTTTATATATTCTGATGACGACTTTATATACAGTAATCCCTCGCTATATAGCGCTTCAACTTTCGCGGCTTTACTCTATCACGGATTTTATATGTAAGCATATCTAAATATATAATACGGATTTTTCACTGCTTCGCGGGTTCTGCGGACAATGGGTCTTTTTACTTCCTGTACATGCTTCCTCAGTTGGTTTGCCCAGTTGATTTCATACAAGGGACGCTATTGGCGGATGGCTGAGAAGCTAACCAATTCGAAGAACGCAGTTAAGTTCCTTTGTGCTGAATGGCTCAGCGACGGAGCGCCGAATTCGATTCTGCGGCGTTAACCAGGATGTCTCGTCTCGCTCATTCAGCATCAAACGTGTTTCGCTGTGTAAAGAGTTAACTTTTGTGCTCTTTTGTGTTTATCTTTGTGCATAGTCAAGCCCTTCATTATGGCTCCAAAACCATCTGCTTCTGCTACTGCTTTTTTTCCTTTTAAAAATGAATGTTTTCCGGTTTTCTGAGGTAGCGATCTATGACACCACCACCTGATCAAAGCACTGTGCAGTCCCAGCATTGATTGACTGAAGGCCAGATGTCCACATGGCCATCATCATCTAATTCTTCCAAGTGAAGCCTGAAAACCATGAGGACTAATTGAGATCTTTGATGTTGGGTAGAATGCCCAATGGGGGCTGGGTGGTCTCGTGGCCACAGAATCCCTGCAGATTTTGTTTTTTTTTTCTTCAGCTCACTGGATTTTTTTTTCTATCCTCCTGGCCATCAGCCCTTACTTTACTCTTTGTTACTCAGTATTGCCTAATCTTATTTTTATTATTATTTTGTGAAGCACTTTTTTATGAAAATGCGCTATATAAATAAATATTTTTGTTGTTATTAAACATTACTTTGACTCCTGGGTGGAAGGGTGGTGGATAGATGCATGGCTGGGTTCAGATTTTTTTGCCTTGTGACTGTGTGTGAGGAATTTTCATAGAATGAAGTTTTGCTTTCCTCTCTTCCATTGTTGGGTATCCTTAGTGTAATGTATTGTTCCTTATATTACTAGTATTTAGAAGTTCTAATAAACTAATTTAAAAAGTCTGTACAAATATACAGTAAGATGACCAGGGTCCATGCCCTGGGTCATCCCTGTGTGGAGATTGCATGTTCTCCATGTATCCATGTGGATTTCCTCCAGGTTCTCTGGTTTCCTCCCAGAGTCCAAAGACAGGCTAGGTGAGCTGGTTACTTTAAGTTGGCTCTAGTGTCTGTGGTGGGTGTATTTGAAATGTGAATGTGTTCACCCTACGATGGTTCCTGCTTTACACACTAGGCCTGCTAGGATTGGTACAGACCCGACCCCTCGCGCAAATGACCTTACTAAGGATTAAGCAAGCTTAGAGGATAGTATAGCATGGTGTATTGCATGCTTTTGCTGCTTGCTGCTTGTCCAGGGTTGGTTCCTTCCAGACTCCCATCATTCAGCATTTCTTAATTAATTGGAATAATCAGGTGCTACAATGGATTGATCAATGTGTGCATGTATAGAATTCAACATAGTTACACAGTGGTTAGTACTACAGTCTCACAACTCCAAAGTCTTTGTCTTACATCCCAGCTTCGTCATGGCATGGGGTTTCAGTATACACCCCTGGCCATCTTAGCTTTTTTCCCACTTTCTTAAAGCAATGGTGGTTGGCCTGACTGACATCTCTAGCTTGGCCATGTGTGAGGAGTGTGGATGTGGAAGTTATTGTGCCTCTCCCCCTCCTGTATTTCACTAAAAAGGCTCAGGAAATACATGAATTAAGTTATTTATTTAAGAAAACAAAACCAAGTAACAAATGGAAACAAAATACACAGACAGAAATTAGCAGTCATCTTTATCTAAGGCAAAAAAATTGGCATAAAATGTTGACTTTGCAAGATTATAATTATTTTAAAGGTTATGTAGTATTCAATTTTCTTTTTATACAACAGGGATTCATGCATATATCGAAGATAAGAAAACACTGTAAAATATATTAATATTGAATATTGTAACAGAATAAAATGCAAAAAAAGTCCAGACAAGTGGGAATTAGGGATGAATACTTTTATAATATCATTATGTCATTGTAACCATATTCACATTGTAATTCTGTATGGCAGTTCTGTTGTGCATGACTCTTTAGACAAAGAGCAGAAACACATTTCTTAAGCAAACAAGGAGAAAATTTAACCTTAATGTAATAAAGTGGTAAGAATGAAGTATGGAAGAGTTGATGCACCTGATGGATTTTAGCATCCTATTTTAACATCAACTTGGTGACCTTAGAGATTATACAGGGAGAATATAACACTAGAAAGCCTTATTATTCTCCACTAATCTATCTATCTGTCTATTATAATTTTTTAAAATGACAATTGAATGTTTTCTGTCTTGATATGAGAGATATATTTTAGGGAGAAATAGAGAAATAGACCGAAGGTTTACAATGCAGCTAGAGCCCACCTTTCAAAAATCAATTACACTTTTTGGGCATTTCTCATTCTTTGAGGAGAGGTTTCATTCAAAGCTGTGTGATCCAACAACTGTTGCAGAATTGAACAAACAGATCAGCCAAGGCCAAAGCTGTAATAGCTTTCACAGTTAAGTCTGTGTTTCTCGATGAGCATGAACAATGTGTGGGAGCTCCTTCATGCTTTTTCTTCAGTTTATAATTTACATAAAGACAGTAAGATAAAATAAAAGTAGTTCATGCTTTTAAGAATGATTTCATTCCCATCCAAGTACACTTGGATAGTTTGATTTCACTATTTAACTGATGTGTGAAATATCCTGCTTATGGAATATCTATATTTCATGTTATTTGCAGACTGGCTTCCCAACATGAGTACGTGTCTTCTCCTTCTAACTTACTCCATGTGTAAAGCATGCATCTCAACTCCAAAGCATTTGCATATGCCAGCCACTTTCTTTACTATCGTGAAAACTCACACACACACACACACACTCGTAGTAACAAGGGGCTAAATTAGAAATGTCCATTGACCAAACACACGCATGTTGTTGGAGATCTTGGAGGAAAACCAAAGTATCCCTAGGAAATCCCACACACACATAAGGAAAACTAGAAAAGATCTCATGGACATTAATCAGGACATTACAGTAGATCCTACAAGCAGCAGTGCTAACCAATGCACTAACATGTTACCCTCCAGCAATATTCAATTTAATTTTATAAAGTGCCTCACTATTACAATACTTTGGTTGGGACTTGTCCTCATTTATCAGAATACAAAACAGCAAAAAGTGACAGTGATCTAATAATTTTAATCATTTACATTAGCAAGGTGACGAGAGAAGAAGAAAAACAAAATTTCAGATTGAAGTATATTCTTGAAAAAATATAACTCTGGTGGTTCAAAGTCATCACAGAGAGTTCTTATATATATCACTGCACACAGTTGGGTTCAGCCAGTATTGTGACCTTTTTTACCTTATCTCTCTCATTTGCATGTGACTTGTTCAGGATGTGAGGAACTTTTCACTGATTAGACCTTTTTCCACTCCTATAAGCAGTCATCTCCTTAGAGCAGGACTAACAGACATGAAGATGGACAGTAGCTGTCCAACATACTTAGACTTGTTTGCAGAAAAGATGTTCTTTTTGATGGTTGTGTAGCTATGTGTTGTTTGTACTGTACCTTGGGCTTACCTGGAAGAATGAACACATTGTAATCACTACATCTTCACTGTTTCTTTGGAAACGTACAGTGGATTCAGAAAATATTCAGGCTCCTTAACTTTCTGCACACTTCATTGTATTGCAGATTTAATTTTAAATGGATAAATTTGCTCTTTTTGCCTATCAGTTTACCATCTTTGGGTCTCTCCACAGATGTTCAATGGGATTTAAGTCTGGGCCTTGGCCTGACTAGTCAAGGGCATTTGGAGACCTGTCTTGAAGAAAATCCAGCATTGTCTGGCCTGTATGCTTTGGATCATTTTTGTGCTGAAAGGGGAATCGTCAGTCCAGAGGTCATCTACACTATAGGACTAGGTTTTTCACAAGGTCCTCTCTGTATTTTGCTGCATTCATCCTTCCCTCAATTCTGACCAGCCTCCCCGTCCCTACCAGTGAGAAGCATATCCATAGAAAGATGTTTCAGCCACCATAGGGATGGTATTATGCAGGTGACGAGCAGTGCCTGGTCCTAACTAGACATAGTGCTTGGAGTTCTTCCTATAAAGTTCCATTTTTGTCTCACCACACCAGACATTATTTTTTCCTCATGTTCTCAGAATCCTTTAAATGACTTCTGGCACAATCCTAGTGGGCTACCATAAATGTTTAAGTGATGGCGTGCTTGTAAGTTCAAGTTCAAGTTTTTTGTCATGTGCACAGTAAGAAAACACATTTCCCTGTACAATGAAATTCTTTGCTGTCCACACCAAATGATAAAACCAACATATAAAGATAAACATAAATAATAAGTAGCAGATAGATAATAAGTAACAGAGGCAGCATAAAGTATAAAAACAGAATAGAAGTACAAAGTGTAATTGTGCAGGTAGGTGTGTGATGAACAAGTCAAATACAGTTGTGTGAGGTAGATAGAATGAGGTGGCCCATGGTTATAAACTCCAGTCAGTTATTCAGGAGTCTAATGGCCTTGGGAAAGAAAGAGTTCTTTAGCCTGGAAGTCCTGCATTTCATACTTCTATACCTCCTGCCTGAGGGTAGAAGTGTGAACAGTTCGTGTTGGGGGTGGATGGGGTTCCTGAGGATCGAGGCAGTTCTCCTGCGGACTCTGCTGTTGTAAATGCTCCGCAGAGAGGGAAGTGGGGTCCTGGTGATCTTCTCAGCAGTCTTTACCACTCTCTGCAGGCGTCTGCGGTCCATAGCAGTAGTGTTGCCCTACTACACGGTGATGCAGCTGGTCAAGATGCTCTCAACAATGCAGCTGTAAAAGTTGCCGAGGATCTTAGTCGACATACCAAACTTCCTCAGCCTCCTCAGAAAGTACAGCCACTGTTGAGCCCTCTTGACCAGTTGTGTGGTTAAGTGTCCAAATGAGGTCCTCACTGATTTAGACACCCAGGTAATTAATACTGCTCACCCTTTCCACTTTAAACCCTTGGATTAACAGTGGCCAGTGAGTTCTCATCTCCTTCCTCATGTCTACTATCATCTCCTTCACCTTGTCTCTGTTGAGGGTTAGGTTGTTGTCCTCACACCATGACGCCAGACTGCCCACCTCCCTCCTGTAGGCCGCCTCATCCCCACCAGTGATGCGTCCAATCACTGCGGTATGATCTGCGAACTTCAGGATGATGTTATCTTTGTGAGAGGTGAAACAATCATGGGTAAACAGGGTGTAGAGGATGGGGCTGAGAACACATCCCTGTGGGGTGCCTGTGTTTGTGATAATGGTGGCTGAAATCTTATTACCAGTCCTGACAGACTGGGGCCTGCCAGTCAGAAAGTCTAGGAGCTAGTCACAGAGGGTGGGGTGCAGGCTAAGTGCAGACAGTTTATGGGTGAGTTTATGGGGGATAACCTTGTTAAAGGCGGAGCTGTAGTCGACAAAGAGCATCCTGATGTAGGAGTCTTTGTTCTCCAGGTGGGAGAGGGAATAATGTAGTGTGGCTGCAATGGCTTCTGAGGTGGACCTGTTGAGCCGGTAGACATACTACAGGGGGTCCAGAGTTTCCGGTATGCTGCTCTGAATGTGGGCCAGCACCACTCTCTCAAATCACTTCATGATGATTGGAGTGAGTGCTACCTGCCTGTAAACATTGAGGCAGGTGGGTGGGCTTTTTTTAGTAAGGGGGGCGATGATCATAGTCTTAAAGCAGGACGGAACGATGCACTGACTGAGGGAAAGGTTGAAGATGGAGCAGAGAACATCATCAATCTCAATGGCACATGCTTTGAGAGCCCACCCAGGTTAACCCATCTCAACAGAGGACTTCTGAAGCTCTGTTAGAGTGACCAATGGGCGCTTGGTTACCTCCCCGAACAAGGCACTTCATTGCTGGTCACTCAATTTGGCTGGATGGCCAATTTTAGGAAGAGCCCTGGGGCCTCATGCATAACGCTGTGCATAGAATTTGCACTATAACATAACATAAGAACAAAAGCTGAAATGTGCTTACGCACAGAAAAATCCAGATGCATAAATCTGTGCGTTCGCCCACTTCCACATTCTTCCGTTCCATAAATCCTGATCAGCGTTCTGTGAAAAGGCAATGGCAAAAGCAAGAGGGAAAATATAAGAATTTCAGCGAATACCAAGTGGTGGCAGAGAAAAACGTACTATTTGTTTAAACAGTGGTATAATCAACAAAATGAAGTTAAACGAGTGACATAGTGTGTTGGAGAAACTTGAAAGCTCAAGTTCACAAAGTCACACAGTTCCCGACATAAAAAAAAAGTTGTCACATATCAAAGTCGCCGTGAAAAGGCAAGACGTAGCCCACCATCTGAGTGTCATATGAAAGCTTATTAGGATACAGAGAAAAAAAAAAGCACACAGCAGGAAAAAAGCACAAAATGTTAACTTCAATCTCAAAATTTCCACTCTAATCACATTTTGTGTCATTAAAGTAGAACATCATAAAATTCTTCTTAAAATCGTTTAATTTACTAGTTTCTCAAATCCCATCGTAGCTAAAGTAGCTCGTTAAATGCTTTTTTTTGTATTTGATCTTTTGCTCTATGTATGTGAATCACTACATGCTTCTGCTTTCTCTTTCTCCGACTGGACACAGAATCCATTACATTTGTGATATTACAGCTCTCTGAATAATTAAAATACTGAGATGTATACATAATATCTTTTTCATGATGATAAGAGTTAAAGCATGTCATTAAACAGGGAAACACGGTGCGTGATTGTGTGCAACCTTCGATGAAATTATTGTAGCAGTACTGTCTCTTTCAAACGTAATAATCTCCAATTACTGTCCTTACTTTTTTTTCTCCAAATACCCAATCACCACACAATCAGCTCTGTAATAGATGTTACGCCATCTGTAAGCTTACAACGACGATTCTTCAAAACTTTTAAGGAACATTGAAATATCTTTGTAGTACATGTTTGATTATTCTATCCATCTATCCTTCCAGTGTCACGTCAGCACAAGGTAGGATCAATCCGTGAACCTGCTAGTGCTGCGGAACCGTATCCTCACATGTTTAATTACTAACAATACAGATTATTTAAATGAAGTTTAAGTTTTATCTATATAATATAATCAATATATTTTGCTGCATTTCATCTTAAAAATTATATCGTCATCATATGTAAATACGCGCTTTATAAAGTGGCGCAGGTTGTGCAATATTATAACTGTAGTGCAAGTTTACAGTGAGGTGATTGTACTTATAAGTACAAACAGTCCTACAAGGAGCACTTGATGGACTGATTGATTGTTTAAAGTTATTGGGATAAAACTGTTTCTGAACCGCAAGGTCCGTACAGAAAAGTCTCTGAAGCATTTTGCCATGGCTGAGGCAGTATGTGCTTGATGTTGTATACCTATAATTCTTTTTCCGATCAGCTGCTGCTGTGATTCCCCATTCAGATACAGTGATATAAATACTCTGAGTGGTGCAGTGAGAGTAATATGGAAAAATATGATCCGCTGTGGCAACCCCTAATGGGAGCAGCTGAAAGAAGAAAAAAAGGTGCAGTGAGAGTAACAACGCTACAGCAGTTATGGTATTTGGAATACTATGGCTATTTCCTGGACCATTATATTGTTACAAGTTAATTACAATCAGACACTAATAAACAATATGCGGTTAGTTTCAGTGTATTTATAAAGCCATGTCAGGAAAATAAAGAGTAACCACACAGGAACAGTAGCACTGCTTTAACGCTGGGTGCCGCCAGTCTGCAAAACCGAGTGGAAAACCTAAGTACAACAGGGTATGAGGTACCGTGGAAATGTGCATGGCTTTATGCCAAGTGGCGGTTTTATACATCGTGATTTGAACATGGAAACGTTCTTACGCAACATTTCTGTGCATATGCACCATTTATGCATGAGGCCCCTGGTGATTCCAAGCTTCTTCTATTTCATAATTATTTAGGCTCCCATATTCCTGGGAGCACTCAAAGCTTTACAAATAGTTGTATCTCCTTGTCCTGATCTATTTCTCAGCACAATTCAAATGTGGAGGTCTACAGCGACTTCCATGGACTTAATGCCTTTGTTTTCTACTGACATGCAGTGCACATGCAAAGGTGTGTGCCTTTCTAAACAATGTCTAATCAATTCAATCTGTTTTCACTTTCTCATTTTGGATTACTGAGTATAGGCTGATGGGCAAAAATGACAAATTTATCCATTTAAAATTAAATCTACAACACAATAAACTGTGCTGAAAGTGAAGGAATTTGAATACTTACTGAATCCACTGTACATGTCAAACTAATTAATAAAATATCTCTTGTCATATACCACAGGTATTGATGGTACAAAATATTATATATAGTGTATAAAAGGCTGACTGAAAGTAATAATAATAATAATAATGATAATAATAATAATTCATTTTATTTATAAGGCACTTTACATTTGTAGTAAACCTCAAAGTGCTAAAGTATATTCTAATACTAAGCACAATGTCACTCGTGACCGTTTTAGACAAAGTTTATTGTACAGTTCATATGTTTGACATGCAAGATGTGTTCAGCACAGTCACCCATGCTCCTCACATTAGCGTAATTATTTGTTACTGTCTAATGTGCTCAGAAGCGTCAAAATAACAAATAATCAATTCAAATGCACTCTATGTGCTTTACTTTTGTGAAACTAGGCAATTTCATAAGAAATTGGTAATATACTTCAATCTTGTAGGTATTTATGAATTTCACAAAAATAGCAAGGTGAACCAAACAGTCAAATTGTCAGAAGATACATCACTAGTGCAAAAAATACAGATAGCCATTGTTCAGTACTACATTTACACGTCTCCATAGCACATAACTAAATGAATTTGTGCATTGTGACAAATGGCAGGGCTGGGCTGACCTGACATCCCAGCTGGGATTAACCCCATGCCCTTACCTAGCAGGGAGGCCAGTATAATGGATGGACAGGGAGCACTGCCTCCCAAAAGTACATGATCCTAGATGGCAGCAGCATTCCTGGGCCAGTATGCCCATTCCTGTACCTGCAGGGCCTGTTGGGAATTATGGCCTTGTGTGACAGCTGAGATGCCTTGATGCAGATAGGGAAGCTGCTGGGGAGAGATGTCCCTACTTTCAAGGGCTTCCACCTAACCCAGGAGTACTTTCTCCTTGACAATGGAAGTATTCCAGGGTTCCATATAAAATGGGCTGCCTCTGCCCACTGAATCGGGAGGATGAGACAGCATGGGAGGTGTAGAAGGGGAAACTTGTTGCTTGTTGTGCAGTCCAGAAGGAAGGAAACTGAAGCCTTGTGGAGGTATTCTCTGAAACAGACACTTTTTATTTGAACCCAGGACTGTGTTGTGAAGTTGTGTCTGGGGGTTTGGGGTGCTGCAATGCCCCCTACAGGTCACAATGTGATGTATTTCAATGCATGGAATTAACTGAAGGTCAAACTCACTTTAGTCCATCTGTTTTCATAATCTGCTTAATCATTTTAAGTTTGCAAGCAGCCAGAAACTGACATTAATGAGTGTAATACAGGATAGACTTGACCTATTAAGACAACAATGGTCATTAATCAATTGAAATTATTTTCTGTGTCTGTTTTTTCTTGTTTAACAACGTGGGAATTAAAATGTACTCACTGATACTGTGCACAATTTAAAAAAAAACATCTTTTAAAATGCACTATGTGGAAGACTGTGAGTTGACAAGGAGTTGCAAGGGTGGAAAGTGGGACTAAATGGGTAAAGTACAGGGGACAGAGCCAGTCTTGATAAAGACAGTGAGACAGCACTGGCAATGAAAGAATGTCTGTTCTGTAGCAAATGTAGTGCAGCAGAGGACAGTAGGCCCAAAGACCATGATAAAACCTTTGGATGTCTCACTGCCAAAAGTAGAAGCACACAGTTGCAAGTCAGGAAAAATGGGGCTATGTTGGCCATTTAAAAATCAAGGTCCAGAAGGAACATAAGGAGGTCCCTCAGTGTTTTTCACCCCACTAAATGCTATTCTGTTTTCATGTTCTGTAGGACTTACGACTTTCCCAGTGGGAAATTTTATGTTAATGCCCTTCGCAGTTGTATTTTTCAGTGTGACAATTCATAGAAAATGATGGTAATAGAAGTAGCTGAGGTGTGGTCTAATGTTGACTTGTAAATGTGTGGTCAATTTAGAGTTTATGTGATAATCACTTATTACATATACATGTGGTTTGATTTTTATTTTAATGAAAAATAGCTTATTTTTGTTTTTTGACTAAACCAAATAGCAAAACAACAGAGACCTTGTGTTTCTCTTTAATGCAGGCAAGAAATGCAATTGAACGCAACAAAGTAAGATATACGAAACATTAAAAGAGACATGTCTTAAAATTCCCATAACATCTAAACATAGCAGTAGAACACAATCTTCAACTGAGGACATACATTTACTTTTTAAGGCAGGCAGTCCCAAAGCTAATTATACACAAATAACAACATTACAACAATCTAGATGAGAACAGGCCTTTCAGATCAACAAAGCTCGCCATTCTTATCTACTGTCCATTTGTATTATCATGACGTTTGTGAGACTTACTGGGAATATTTACTGGGTTTATTTACTCCCTCCCTTGAAGATTAACACACACAGATACACACACATACATATAGAAATCCTAGCCAGACAGAATGTCAAGTGGTACCAATTGCTAATCATTCTGCAATGTTTTGTATAGTGCATAGGGACTCACTGTCACTACCAAACATGCGAATGTCATCACAACACACATAAAAGCTCAGCTTTTTTCATTCTATGCCACTTAACAACCAAACAATGTTGTACTTTTACTGCAGTTATTCTAATTATTGAGGAGCGACATCAATAGCCTTCATAAACCTTGGGGGCAAGAAAGTGGCAATTGTGCCCACGTTTGGCACCCTCTTATTATTTCAATCACTCTAGATAAAAGACAAAGTATAGAAAATATAAAACCAACATCGTATTTATTAACGTATAACTATAGTACATAGAGTGGAATATGAAAGAAAATAAAATAGATAGTAAAGCCTTAATAGAAAAATCAGAAATGTCAAGGGGTGGGTGTTGTCCTAGGTGAATTTTTGATTTAGTGATCAGTGTATTAATAGCTTATGTTTTCCAATGTCCAGACAAAATGGTCACACCTGTCTTGATGTCTGACATTGCTTCCTCTGTTGTGGTTCTGTCATAGTTTTTTGGTCCTTCGGGCAAGACATATTTACAGTTTGTTAAACTACATACTGGGGTTTCAGGACTTTGTACATTGTACACATTTGATTTGCTGTCTTATCTTGATGATGAATGACTCTGATCATACTCCTTCCTTTGTCAAACTGTTCGGGGTCATTTTGGCTAAATCGCTTGTAATTCGACCTCTCCAAATTAGAATCATTGCTGTTATTGAACTATCTGGAGTATAAACACATGTTTGGTCTCTTTGTAAAGGTAACATTCTCTAGTTTCACCCTTAGTAGTCAGAATCACTGTAGGTGTGACTGATCAAAAGTTATGCACATTAGAACTCACAAAAAAACCGAATTTTTTTGTTCTCGCCTAAGTTTTTTTATGAAAATAAAGGAAAATAAAGCTGCAGTAGGTAGGTGGGGACAGAAACACACTATGTACCAACAGAATAACTTGTTGACTACACAAATTTCAAATTTGAAAAGAATACCTGTAAAAATGACATTTTTACACCAGTTTTTATGTGCGCATGCCCAGGGGCTTTTTAGAGGGACCATTATCCACATTTTGGAACATATGGAAAAAGTGTAATAACTTTTGAATGCTTCAACCCACATATATCAATGAGGGCTCTACTGAAAGCTTACACCTAAAGGAATCTATATCTACACACAGTGTCACTCTATTAGTTATGGAAATTCATGTTCCATAATAAAAACAATAAAAAATACACATTTCTATGTAAAAATAGTCAATACAAGTTATGGGCCAAAAATATATTTATATTTTTATTTTTACTTTTTTTATAAAATGCACACAAACTATATATATTTCTTTTACAAACTGTTACAACACAGCTCAGCGTTTTTCCATGTGCCACTTGATGGCAGCAATCACTAGCAAGCAGAAAGCACAAGGGCGTGGCACATCGCTCTCTGCCATTAGACGTTTCCTGGGCCGGTTGAATACTTTCAACGCGCACATGCATCTATTATTTAATCAAGCGTTTATTTACGTTTAAACTTCTACTTTTATTCATATTTAAAATGCGAAAAAACTTGGCGAAATCACAATAAACAACCACGCACCAACTCTGCAGACTGGCACAAATGCCACCTTCACGCAGCTCGATCGTTTTGTTTACAAGTTAGTATGGCAAGTTACATATCAAAATGCTCGGCTGCTCATTGGCTGTAAGTTTTGAGTGTCAGTCACAGTGTCCAATCAAACTGGTAGATTCTACCAGAGTTCAGAGCTATACGTCATCCTCCAAGCTTTCTGTGACACTGGTTGGCTATACGAGGTGCCAGTCAACCCCAGACCCGTTGTAATTGGCCAACTTAGGTGTCTTTCGGAAGCTAACACTTCCGTGTTTCATGCGGTAGCATGGTTATCGCCGACAGAAACAAATTACGTCTAATATGAGCAATATAAATGAAAAAATTACGTAGGTGGTCTCAAGTTATGAAACGTTTTCTGGAGTTTTTGTCCCTTTGAGAATATATCGTGTGTTTTGGACCTAAATCGTTTTACTGGATTATATTCGCTGGAGCCTTACGGACACAATGGGATCAATACTGCTCGGAAATATTGATGTTTGACTTGCAGGGGGTCTTCAAAGGTAGGGACAGTCAACTCTTAAAAGTATGTACTTCTCTGTAAAAAAAGGCTTTAGTGTCAGTACTGTGGTTGTTGTGTGTCAAAATGGTTTATATCATCGGATAGACGAGACTTTGAAGTTTCATTTGATGGGTAGGGTGTCGAGATGCATGGCAGATGGGCATGCACACATTACTGTAACGTTTTTAAAACGCTGTTATGTCCCGGGACCGGCACGTGTGCGCGTTAAGAGGTTAATAGAATAAAAAGCATTTATTGTCATTGTAAAAAAAATTACAACAAAATTATGAGCGCCACTCCAAATGGGTACAAAAAAACAAACAACACTACTTTTGTGGACAAAAAAAAAAAACCTACAACATAATACACACAAGAAGAACATAAAAATAATAAATACATTTTTAAATAACAGTATATGTAAAGAAATTAGATAAAAAATGAAACTAGTAGTAATATAGTCAATAATAAATACTACTATTTCCCTGGGGAGTAGCTGCATGAGGGTAGCAGCAGTATGTATGAGTCTGTTTCCTAGCACTGACCAAAAATTGTTGAACCTGCCTTAATTTGATTATTCTTGTTCAATGTATTTATAGCCATTGGAAAGAAACTATTTCTGAATCTGTTGGTCTGTGCTTTAAAAGATCTGTAACGCAGACCAGAGGGCAACAGTTCAACTTAGTGGTGACAAGGGTGTGAAGGATCCTTAATGATATTTGTGGCTCTGGTGAGAAAGCAATAACAGGCAATGTCTTCCAGGCTGGGCAGACAGTAGCCTGTGATTTTTGTGCTGAGTTTATGACTCTCTGGAGAGAGCCTTCTTGTCTTCTGCCATGCATCCGGCATACAATACAGTGATACACTATGCCAGAATACTCTTAATAATTGAACAATAAAAAGCTACCAATAGTTTTTGCTCTCTGTTGTTTTTCCTGAGCACTCTCAGAAAGTGCAGTCTTTGATAATTGCTGTGGTGTTCACAGACCAGGAAAGATTCTCTGAAATGTCGGTTCCAAAGAAACTGAAGATGTGCACGATTTGCAAATGAATTCCATTGGTGTAGAGAGGAACTGGTTATGTGCTATGCTTTCTGAAGTCCAGGAAATTTTTTTGGGATTTTGTGGTATTCCGTGTTAAGTTATCTCTGGACCTCATCTCTGTAGGCCGACTCATCCTCTTCAGATATGAGCCCTATTACAGTGGTGTCATCTGTAAATTAAATGATAATAATTGTGGAATGGATTGGGGTGCTGTCCTGTGATTACAAAAAGTAAAGTAGTGGGTTCAACACGCAGCCTTGTGGAGATCCTGTGCTGAACCGAAGGGAAGAAGAGAGATTAGTTTAACTCTTTGTGGGTGGTTTGCCAGAAAGTCAGGTGAAGGAGGAGAGACCTAATTCTGTCAGCTTGCTTACCAATATATATGGGATTACTGAATTAAATGCTGAACTGTAGTCTAAAGAGCTTTCTTACATAGCTCCCTCTTTGCTCTTCATGGCTGAGCTCAGTAATTCCCAGATCTATAGTATCCACTCCCAGGTTAAAAATTAATTAAACAGGTAATTTGGTATCTGTACTTATTTCCCATTCCCAGGTCATCAAGTTATTGCAAACAAACTGACTGGAACAGATGTGTAAATTATAGGTGCAATACATGAAAAATGTATAGGAAAGTGTGCTGGCCCTGCCTTATTAAAGTTCTATAAATTCAGTTCATCCTACTTCATTAAAGCAAAATAATTCATATTTAATATAAGCAGTCTGCAGTTCAAAAATGGAAGATTTTTCACTCCAGAACACCTATCCAATAAACGATTATACACAGATATGGAGCCTTTTCCAGCACTGCTTGGAAAAGCTACTTTTAGTGACACATATGCACATAGTTGCTTCCACGTCAAATACTGCTGCATCTCTGCCATTTTCCATGCCAATTCATTTTATAGCACTTATTGATTCAGCTCTCCTAGTGTTGGCTCCTTTGCTCTCTTGCTGACCACTGGGAATTATAGTCTTCTCGGTAGCACTGTCACAGGTTCATCTCCTGTTCATTGAATAACAGAATAAAACAGCAATTCTGTACTCTAACAGCCTAATGAGACAGATGATTTCACTTTCTCATTTTTATGGCAATCAACTCCAAACCTGATACAAACTCTGAACAAGATGCAATCAACTTAAGCTTTTCTGAACCTGAACACTTGTCTGTATCATAACATACAAGATTACACTCTTCATCATGTCAAGGATGTGCTGTACTTATTTGCAGGTGGGCTGCTGCCACTCAAACATCCAGCTCAACCCAACCTGCTGTTCCACACTTCCTTTGCCTTTCATGAAAATGCATGCAAATTTGTGGTTCACATTTCTAAAGTAAGAAGATTTTTAAACCTTTATTAAGGGATGAGAAATTGTGTGCTTTTAAACCTGTTTAATGATGTCAGGGGCAAATTTTAAAGTTGAATGGATGAATGTCAACAATAGTCCTGGAACGATAACTTGGATTAGTTACATTGACACAGTTCAAGAAACAATGGAAACCAAAGGAAATAACATGTTCTGTTATTAGTGGCCTGTTCTACTATGTGGTCAATGCTGTCGGGAAAGGCACTGGTCCAGTAGAACCATGAGTTGGTTTGAGATTCTTATGCCAAATAAAGTTTGACATGGTGTTCTATATGGTAAATTTCATTACATAACATATATTCTCACTTAAACTTACTGAATAGGCACATCAGTTCTCATCATTAATTAATTCAAATAAAACTGTTACAGCATGGGGTTATTTAAAGTCATAAATGACAGCCTTCTGTAAACATTAAGGTACTAGAAGAACATCTTATTGTCTTTCTAGTAATGTATAGGAACAAGTGAATGTAGAACAGATTGATAAATTTCCTGGGTTCCCATTATTTCAGTATTAAATTCTGCATAAAGTAGAAGACAGTTATTACAAATGACTAAAAGGTTATACAAAAACTACTGAAAATACACATTAAAATAATCATAATGAAGTGTCTTATGGGTAAAGCTCAACTACAATGAATATGCAGTAAAGTCACATTACACTCTAGACTTATCGTTTTATTATGCTTTCAATACAAAGAGTATGATAATTGGTGCACTTTATCTACTTGAATGTGGTAAACGTCTGGATGGCGCACATCATGGTGCAGTTTCACTAAAGCTGACATCGATGAACAATACTCCTCCTCAACTCTGAAAGCTATATCAAGCTGTATTGATTTTTCCGCTGTATTTAAGTCCAGAGTCTGTGTTTAATTGAACAGAAGAGTTAGTCTTACTGACACTGATATGCAATCTAAAACATAACGATTCGCTAGCTTCTGTTGTTCAACTGGGAAACTGTTCCTTTCCCTTTATATTGTAGTGCCTTAGAGCCATTGCTTTAATTCTTTTTCATACCAACACAGGAGAAATTAAAATGAATTGTTCCATCCCTTTGGTTCCATCCCTTCCCTCCCCATTACTTCAAATGTAATTTTCTGCCTCATGATCCCTGAAGAGTGTTCATACAGAACTATACTCTCCAAGGCTTTGGTAAATCCCCTGTTCACCCCCACCCCATGCTAACTTTGGGCAGCAATGACAAGACCATCAGCTTTGATATAAAGCTTGCCTGAAGCACATTCTGCTTCCAAGTCGTGTGTCGGAACAGGCGTTGACAGTCTCAGTGATGACATAGAGTACTTCATACATTTTTTTCAGTGCAATTACTTTATTTTGCCTGGTTCATGTGAGTAAATACAGGCCTTAGTTCAACAGCCTTCATGTCTAAAACTCTCTTATAATTTGAAGTGCATTAATACCCGGTAGTTAGCTTGGTGCCTCACTTTGTATGGATCCTGGCTGGATCATGGCCTTTATGGAGTTGTTTGCTTTGTTTTGTTTACTCTGCTTTCTGCTGTCACTCCAAAGGTAGACATTACTGTAATTGTCAATTCTCTATTGGTCTAATGTGAGTGAATGTGATTGAGCCTTATGTTGTACCATCACCCAGCCCAAAATTAATTTCTGCCTTGCAAGCAATGCTGCTATTATAGGTTATAGCCTACAACGGTACTTTAATGGAAAAAATGGGTTCAGAAAATAAATTCAAAACATTTAAAATCTATTCAGTTTATGGATGTCTGTCAAATGAAGTTCATCTATTGTTTTTTATTTAATTTCTTGACATATCTAACTCCAGGACTCTTGCTGCCTAATACAAGACCACAAAGAGTGAGGTCACTCGTGCCTCCTTTGTACTTAGGGCATAATGAAGATCTTGATGTAAATTTACTTCAAAGACTAGGAGACACAAATGGTCTATGTACTGTATAGTATTAAACTGAATAGCTTTGCTCTGTTACAGACAGTTATTGTTTTTGGCTCTTTCCCAAATCTCATCTTATATTTCCACATTAATTTCTAAGTCTAGTCTCACTCAGTATCTGGTAAAAAAAAAACAGCAATAGGTGTATCATCCCTGTCACAAAACACCTGCTTCTTGACCAATGAGAATGTGAAATCTGAAATTAGTTGGGTCTTCTTCTTCATTTGGTCCTGTAAATAACGGAAAAAAATATTTTTGAGAATGCTATATTTCTCGATGATCTGCTCAAAAGACAACAAAACAGACTCTTTGAATAAATCTCCAATGAAATAATTCCTTTAGATACCCAAAACCAGGATCTATAATTCTAGGTATAAAAATATGGGTTGTAAGTAATTGGAATAAAAGCAGAGACCTGTCCTAATCTAAGGTTTCCCATGCTTTCAGAGTATTGACTGCTTTCTGGTTTTCACAGAATTCCTTCACATAATTTAAGGTTCTAAGCAAAATTACATTTTTTAAAGGGAATTTTGATTATGAGGTTTTTGATGTCTGTCTAAATTGAGGAGGGGACATTAGGTACCCAGGAGTTTGCATGTTCTCCCCGTGTCTGCATGGGTTTCCTCCGGGTGCTCCAGTTTCCTCCCACAGTCCAAAGACATGCAGGTTAGGTTTATTGGCGATCCTAAAGTGTCCATAGTGTGTGTTTGGTGTGTGTGTGTGTGTCCTGCGATGGGCTGGTGCCCTGCCCAGGATTTGTTCCTGCCTTGCACCCTGTGTTGGCTGGGATTGGCTCCAGCAGACCCCCATGACCTTAGGATATAGTGGGTTACACGATGACTAACTGACTGACATTATGTACCCAGTCAGCTTTAGACTACCCATGAGCATTTTTTTAAGTATCAGATAAGTCCAAACTCACCTTGCCACTAGAAACTTTTAGCACTTTCCTACTAATTCTGGGCTACTTACCTCACTAAATAAAACGTCATACCAACTGTAGAAGCTTTTCAATAGTTTGTTGAGAAGAGAATGGAAATTACATAAATAGCCTACAAGACTTGAGGATAGACACAGCATTCATTTTTAAAAATGAGATATATTTTGCTTTTTATAAGAAAAAGTCAAACAAACAGTTTACACTTTACCAGAGGCTATCTGGGCCACATATCGGCACAATGTTTAGCTCTGTTGGTTCACAGTTCCAAGAGCAGTGGGTTTGTATTCCATGCCAGTTCTTAGTTCCTACTTTGCTAAAGCTCCCCACTATGGGAGAATTAAAGGATGTATGGAAAACAAGGCTGTTGCCTTCAGCAATTCTTCAAGGTTCAGTTTAAAACTTTGTTTCCTTTTTAGTATGCCATTCCAATACCCTTAGTGGACATACTAGTGTACTCTGTCAAATCTCATCCATATTAACAATGGATTTTATAAAATTTTATTTTATGAAAGTCTTTTACTCTGTCTAGGGATCTGCGCCGGCAATCTAAAGGTTTTCAGAAGTGACTCTACCCTGCTGGCCCCTTGAGCAAGGCCTTTAACCTGCAATTGCTCTGTCTTGGGTATGACGTTAATCTGCATCCAGCACTGCAAGCAGGTCTTCCAACTTACAAGGAAAACTTGGGAGTTGGTGGCAGGATTGGCACTCCAGCCACCATAAAAAACCCCACACTGTTCCAGTGTGGTGCTGAGGTGTCACCCGTTGCATAGTTGCATTAGGGTCCCAATCCAGGTGGTTCATTGTGTGAAGGGCTGCGGCAATGCACTGTCAGCGCATGCTGCCAACCTCTCCTCTTTTTCTGTAGACATTCAGGTATTTACAAGTAATTTATGGCAAAAGTAATGATGAATTCATATATGCAAACTGTAAATGGACATTAGCTCACCATATAACACAATCAGCACAAATATTCTTACATTACTTGATATGAAAGGAAACACTAACAGCAGGTGAGCTGTAAGGGAAGCTCACTGGCAGGAGCTCACAGATATTATTAGTGTGTTATACTTTCTACTTAGTTTCACTTTATATCTTTTTTTAGTATGATGAGCTCTTTTAGACCCATCTCTAACCTGCCTTTCTTAAGTAAAATTCTGGAGAAGGCAGTCATTATGCAGCTAGATGACCACAAACATAAACATGCTATTCTTGATAAATTTCAGTCGGGTTTTAGAACAAATCACAGCACAGAAACTGCACTGTAGAAGGGGCCTGAGTTGCCTCGAAAGCTTGCATATTGTAATCTTTTTAGTTAGCCAATAAAAGTTTTCATTTTGCTTGACTTTTCTCTACCCTCAAGAGGAGAGAGAGGCGCACAAGCGAGCAAGCAAGCAAGGGAGATAAGGAGAGAGAGAGAGAGGCGCATGAGCGAGCGAGCAAGAGAGATAAGGAGAGGGAGATGTGCACGAGAGAGAAGAACCATCAGCTCAGTTATGATCACATGACGCTCAGCAGACAAAGTGTATACACACTTATTTATCAGTGTTATTTGTTAGGAAAATTGATTTTTATGTTGATATTTTTGGGGGTGTGGAACGGATTAACTGGATTTCCATTATTTTCAATGGGGAAGTTTTGTTCTAGATACAAGAAATTCGCTATACAAGCTCAGTGCTGGAACGAATTAAACTCGTATCTAGAGGTTCCACTGTAATTGGCAATAATGGATACAATGAGGCTATTAGAAATAAACTGGATACATTAGAATTAAAAGTCAAGACGGAGGTAAAAAGCTTAGGGGTAATTGTTGACTGTAATCTGAATTTTAAATCGCATATTAATCAGATCACTAGGACAGCATTTTTTCACTTAAGAAACATAGCTAAAGTTAGACCTCTTATATCACTGAAAGATGCTGAGAAATTAGTTCACGCGTTTGTTTTCAGTCGACTAGATTACTGTAACGCACTCCTCTCAGGACTACCCAAAAAAAACATAAATCGTTTGCAACTAGTGCAGAATGCAGCTGCTAGAATCCTAACTAGAAAAAGAAAATCTGAGCACATCTCTTCAGTTTTGATGTCACTACACTGGTGTCATTCAGGATTGACTTTAAAATTCTACTTATCTATACTAATAAAAGACAAAGCCCTCACTGACTGACTGACTGACTGACTGACTGACTGACTGACTGACTGACTGACTGACTCACTCACTCACTCACTCACTCACTCACTCACTCATCACTAATTCTCCAACTTCCCGTGTAGGTAGAAGGCTGCAATTTGGCAGGCTCATTCCTTACAGCTTACTTACAAAAGTTGGGCAGGTTTCATTTCGAAATTCTACGCGTAATGGTCATAACTGGAACGTATTTTTGTCCATATACTGTAATAGACTGCAGCTCGATAGCCGTGGGAGGAGGAGTTTCGTATTAAAGCATTTAACCAATCACATTTCAGCCATCATTTGTTGCCAGGTGGAGAGGTTTTCACAATCCGTTGTGCAGGCACTCTTAACACAGAATAAATGTCGATTAACCTGTTGCTTCAACAAATCAGATTTTGAGTTGGTGTCAGTATGGCCCTCTAGCAGGCATATGGCAATGTCACCGCATTCAGACCCATTAATTGGATAGAAGCCGATATGAGGAACTCTACGAGGCCACTGAACGCAACACAGGCGCTCTGAGCTCAAGATCCTCACGCGCACTACCGCCAACTCCATGGCAGGATTCTGGACAATATTATTTGCCAGGCACAGACCAGATTTCAAGACCACGAAAACCTGATGTTTGTCGCGCTCCTCGAGCCCCAGAAGTTTTGGGAATACAAGAAAAATTTCACGCAGCCTTCTCCAGTTTAACACAAGAGCCAGGGGGCGCTTTTTAATCTGTCTCGGCTAAAAACAGAACTGACTGTAATGTATGCCATGGATGATTTTGCAGGAAAATCTCCCACTGATCTCCTTGACTTCCTTCATCATAAAAATCTGAATGAGAGCATGGGGCAGCTATTCACATTGGTATATTTGGCGGTTAGCATTCCCATGTATACTGCTTCTGTCGAACAGACATTTTCAGCCCTAAAGCGAATTCGAACTTATGCCAGAAATACCATAGGGCAGGTTCGCCTTTCAGCATTAGCTTCGATGGCGATAGAAAGGGAAATTTTGATGGAACTGAAGCGCACGGATAATCCGTACGACAGAGTAATTGAACTGCTTTTGAGGAAAGAGAGGAGGATGGATTTTGTTTACAAATAATCCGAATTTTTGCTGAGTAAAATGTTGCGATTTTCCTAAATAATATTGCAAGTTTATGAGTTATTATTGATGTTTTTTATGTGTGTCACGGCTGTGGCTGCAGGAGTTTATATATATATATACCCCGATCTACATACTGTCAAATAAACAAACCACACGCCGTGGCACAACACGAGAGGCTTTGCCTCTAGCACTGACGTCCGAGGTTCGATTCCCGAGAGTGGGTGCAGTGAGTGTGTACATCTGATGAGCCCAGAATTAGGGCGAAACATGTGCCGCGTACTGTTTGCATTTTTTGACAGTAAAACTATTTCAATATATTCAATATATATATATCAGTGCTTCCCGATTCATTTTACCCTCGCACCCCATTGGTTTGAGAAGAAGTATGAAAAAATATGAGGTTAATGCAGAAAAACAGATCACCAATTGAAGCTTTATGAATAATGGATGCTTTATTCGCCATTAATGATAGTTTTGGTAAAGCCATACTCAGTGTAATTCTCCTTCCATCTTCTAATTTTTTCGCGACTTGCCATGATTAAATGAACGGTAAAACAGTAAGAGCGAAGTGAGGGTCACTTATTGAGGCAGGCAACCGACAGCTCAATAGCTCGCAGGCTCGATGTAGTGCGCATCAAGTTGATCTAAAATATGCGATCAGATTAAAAAAATATACCTTTTCAAGTTCTATTTGGATATAAGTAGGTTCTATTTAGTCCACAGAAATATTTTTGGTTGTAATGTAAGTTGAATATAGTCTTTAAATTTCTATGGTGAAGAAAAACTTATGCAATGATGACTAAATTTAACTTACATTCCTACCAAACATATTTCTGTCGACTAAATAAAAATTACTTATATTTAAAATTTAAATAGAACTTGAACAGATATGATATTCATAATACCCAGCACTAAGTGCACATAAGAGCAGGAGTCATCCATTTTAACAAGCAGAGTATTGCACTGATACAAAATAGCCTGCCCATTTAATTATTTAGGAATGGATAGGTAAATTAAGATTTTGTCCAAATGGTTTTCATTTTTCTTCCTCGATGGATTCTGGCACCCTCTGCAACAGCTGCTCGCACCCCAAAGGGTATATATATTGTCACGCTTGGGTCACAGATTTGCACAGAGACACAGGAGGTCGTAGAAACAATAAGGATTTTTATTCAAACACTGCAAACACATGAGCTTAAACATGCTCCATGACAAGTCAGAGATGACAGTTCCGCTAGGAGCAGAGAGAGAGAGATAAAAGCAAACAATCAATTCCAAAATCGACAGGCGTTGTGCAAGGCTTTTAAGTTAGCGGAGTATCGCGTGAGGCTTGTATTACACGTTATAGTGCAAGTGAGACGGTAAGGAGCAATGTGAGGGTAGTCTGTGTTTCAGGGGTATTTCCAGGGGCGTCTGTCCTCTTGTGGTGCGATCACCCCTCCAGCTTACAATATATATATTGTGGAAGACTGCCGGCTTCCGAGGCCGGTCCGTACCCCCAGGCCGACAGGAGGAGCTCTCCAGACAGCGGGATCGTGCTCCGAGGTCCAGCAGGGCCTTATGGACTCTGTGGTGTTTATACACAGCCCTGCTGGATACCTTGGGCGCCACCAGGAGTCGCTGTGGGGGGACTTATGGGCTCTGTTGTGCCTTATGACCCGGGAGTACGTCACGGTCACGTGACAGGAAGGTATGGCGTGCTCCCGGTTGAAGTAATAGACTGATTGCCCTGACCCGAAGGAATAACAGACTGCTGGGACAGGAATACCTCCGGGTCGGGGCCTATAAAAGGACGGTGCCTCAGTCCAGACACTGAGCTGTGCTGGGTGGGAGAGGAGCAAAGTGTCTGGGCGAGGAGGAGAGGTTATTGTGTTTATTAGAGTGTGGTTATTTGTAGTTGATGAGTAGTGTGGAAGGTGCTTGGTGCACTGAAAGAAAATAAAAAGAGTCTTGGACTGTTACCTGGTCTCGGGAGTCGTACCTGAGGGTTCGAGGGTGCACTACTGCCCCCTACTGCCACACTGGCGTAGTCGGCAGGATTCTCTGGCCGTCTGTTGGCAGAGGACCTGCATAAAAACAAAATTTGTGTGGGCAGACAACCCTCGGTCGATTCCCCATTTTGACGCGGAGGTGCACAACCCCACCCGCTGCCAAGGAAGCGGCAACAGTGCGTGCTATCCCGCTCTACAGGGCCATGGGAAAGAAAACAGGAAAAAAGAAGGTCAGTCCCAGCCGCCTGCAGGGCATGACGGACGCCGCGATGTCCTGGACCCTCCTGACCGGAGCGAGGAAGACAAAGCGCTGATACGGGCTAAACAAGCCCGGCCGCTGGCGACCCGCACACGGACAAATCCGGCGCAGCGCACTCTTAGACGGTCCGGGGTGCCGATTCCGCTACGGAGGCGGCTGCAGGTAAACCGCCCGGCGCCCCGCCTTTGTTGTTTTCCTGTTTTGCAGACGCCCGCCGGAGGATTGCAGCGGCGTCTTGATGACGGCCTCATGCCTCGGCAAAATGGCCGCGCTCCCAGAAGGCAAGTCGCGTGAAAGGCGGCTAGAGACAGCCGCGGTTGGTGACAACAGACTGGTCACCCGCGGGGGATGTCGGGACGGTGGAGGAAACCCGGAGTCCGCCGACGAGGCCGGTCGGCCCCTAACGGGTCCGAGCCTCCTGGAAGGGGGGAAGGCGGGCGCCGCCCGAAGAAAAGCCACCGACAAAGAGGGACGGGTTGTGGCTGACGAGTCTGCCGCGGTAAAGGAGAAGGCAGATCGCAGCCGGCTTGTAGTAGCCAGCCGTCCCTCTGAGGACTCCAACTTCCAGGAGCCTTTACGCGACCCAGCGGAACACGTGCCTGGAGGCGACGTGCTCATTGGTTCCCGGCCGGAAGGTAAGCTCAACGCGGAAGCGAAAATGCAGCCGGCCGTAGTAACTAACTGTTTGGACTTACGGGTCTCGAAATACCTCGAGCCCCTGCACCGTTTCTTGCAGGGTGTCGAAGACCTAAAGGAACGAGTGGAGGAACTAGGAGCGACGGCTGCAGCACCTGTAAAGGCGCTGAAGGATTTCGTGCAGCGGCTGCGCCGAGAAGCTCCGGAGATGATCGATGCGGGAGTACAGGTGAGTCCCTCCCGTGTCGTAGAGAATAAGGGGACACAGTGCGATCGGGCACCGCGGAGAATGAGTAGCGCGTGCCAAAGCACTGTGTGCCCGACAAGAGACTGGGGCACGATGACCGAATGGTCGGGACTGGAGCAAACAGCCCGGGCATGCGCGTGGCGTGGCTTTCCGGGCAGTACGGCTCACCAGGACCCGACCGGTCTTAAGTGCGGGGTAGCGCCGGTGGTAGGAGTGCCGGGGGATGCGCCGCTCGTGCCGGTGCAGCTGAATAGTGCTATTCATCGGTGCGGACGGTGCAAATGACGCCACTCCCAGTAACGCGAAGGAAGCGGGTGTGCAGACAGCACAGAGGCTCCCCTCTTCCCATGGAGGGCCTCAGGCTGAGCGCAAGCCCAGATAAGCGGAGATCCCCAAAAGGAATGGTGGGTCTCCCAACAATGGAGAGAAGGCTTGAGGGCAGCCAGCGGCGATGATGCCTTCCCTGGGAGGTGAAGGGGCGGAGATGACGCTGACGGAGTTCCCGAGATGTTTTTGGTCCCTCAGAGGGGAACAGCCAGGAGGGCTCGCCGGTGCTATAATTGCCGCAACCGGGCCACGAGGCGCCATTGTCCCCGGGGAGACAGGAAGTACACCGTCCCTCCAAGGTTCGCTCGAGGACAGGGACAACGCATTCAAGGCCCGGATGACGCGTCCTCCTGGAGGAGGACGTCCCTCGGGCGGGCGCTCCGCCCCAGAAGTCGTCACTAAGGGGGGGGAACTGTGGAAGACTGCCGGCTTCCGAGGCCGGGTCCGCACCCCAGGCCGACAGGAGGAGCTCTCCAGACAGCGGGATCGTGCTCCGAGGTCCAGCAGGGCCTTATGGACTCTGTGGTGTTTATACACAGCCCTGCTGGATACCTTGGGCGCCACCAGGAGTCGCTGTGGGGGGACTTATGGGCTCTGTTGTGCCTTATGACCCGGGAGTACGTCACGGTCACGTGACAGGAAGGTATGGCGTGCTCCGGGTTGAAGTCATAGACTGATTGCCCTGACCCGAAGGAATAACAGACTGCTGGGACAGGAATACCTCCGGGTCGGGGCCTATAAAAGGACGGTGCCTCAGTCCAGACACTGAGCTGTGCTGGGTGGGAGAGGAGCAAAGTGTCTGGGCGAGGAGGAGAGGTTATTGTGTTTATTAGAGTGTGGTTATTTGTAGTTGATGAGTAGTGTGGAAGGTGCTTGGTGCACTGAAAGAAAATAAAAAGAGTCTTCAACTGTTACCTGGTCTCGGGAGTCGTACCTGAGGGTTCGAGGGTGCACTACTGCCCCCTACTGCCACATATATATATATATATATATATATATATATATGTGTGTGTGTATATATGTAAATATGTATGTATATGCATATATGTGTGTGTGTGTCAGTATCACAGCAACACTTATAACAGTGACAAAACAATTACATTGACAATAATGTTACGTTATTTTTAAAATGTTTCCTTTTCTTTTTAATTGCTTCTTTAACACACTACTTCTCCGCTGCGAAGCCCGGGTATTTTGCTAGTGGTTTATAAAGCCTTAAATAATCTCGCCCCATCTTATATATCGGAATGTCTGACACATTATATACCAAATCATAACCTTAGATCCTCAAATGAGTGTCTCCTTAGAATTCCAAGAACAAAACTTAAAAGTGGTGAGGCGGCCTTCTGCTGCTATGCACCTAAAATCTGGAATAACCTGCCAATAGGAATTCGCCAGGTTAATACAGTAGAGCAGTTTAAAACACTGCTGAAAACACATTACTTTAACATGGCTTTCTCCTAACTTCACTTTAACTTAATCCTGATACTCTGTATGCTCAAGTCATCATAATAATTATTCATGGTGGCTCTAAAATCCGTACTGACCTCAACTCTCTCTTCTGTTTCTTTTTCCGGTTTCTTTATGGTGGCGGCCTACTCAAAGCATCATGATGCTCCAACAATGATGGATGGATTAAAAGCCAGAAGTCTACGTGACCATCATCATCAACTGCTTCAGTGAGAACCCTAAATCCAAAGAGACTGTTTCATTTATGTTAGGTAGAATGCCCAGAGGGGACTGGGCAGTCTAATGGTCTGGAATCCCTACAGATTTTATTTTATTCTCCAGCCGTCTGGGGTTTTTTTTTGTTTTTTCTGTCCACCCTGGCCATTGGGCCTTACTCTTATTCTATGTTAATTAATGTTGACTTATTTTATTTTCTTACTGTGTCTTTTATTTTTCTATTCTTCATTATGTAAAGCACTTTGAGTTACTTTTTGTATGAAAATGTGCTATATAAATAAATGTTGTTGTTTTCCTGTCTGTTTTTGGAAGGTCTAATGTTATGATGTCTCTTCTTTTCTGAATGCAGTGATAGGTTAAACTGAAGTGCAGGACTACCACATGGCAAATAGGAGAATCTTGGACAGGCCTCAGCTATTAAGGCACGTCAGCCCCTGACAGTATCCTCTACAATTCCTTGTTCACATACTAAATTCCTTAATGTCTCCTGATAGTCACATTGAAACCTTCCAGCTGAACCAAGAGCGGTTATCTGAGGTTGAAAAGTGAAACAGAAAGGGCTTTGGTTTAACTTGACGGCTTGTAGAGGTCTGAAATGAACTCTGTCATTCTTATAACTGAATTCTGAGCTTTTTCTCCAGTTGTAATTATTAGTTGTGCACATTAATCAGGGTTTTGTCAGTCAGTCAGTCAGTTCTGGACTGGTATCATATCATAATCATTTTGAAACCTGGCAACACCAGCACTAGCTAATTTAACTAGGCTTTAAGATAGGGGCACACTCTCATACAGATACACAAGGGGTAATTTTAGAGTCACCAGTTAACCTACAATTGTCGGGAATGTGGGATGAAAACCCATGCAGGTACAAAGGAAACTGCAAAAAAAACTCACAGACAACTACCAGATGCAGAATTCAAAATCAGTATACTGAAACCATTGCATGGCTGCACTAACCATTGCACCTTAGTTTGCATTGTGCAATACAATATTCAAATGAGAGGACAGCTACACTTTGTGCCCTCAGTCTAAATACATTCAAACTCACAGCAGGATAACAATGAGCTTCTCAAGTCATAACTATGTCTTGTAAAGAGGTACCTGTGTCTAGTAAGGTACAGAAAATATATTGTCCTTTGTTCACTAGACAGTGCACTGTAGGTAGAAAGTTGGCAAGCTTTCCTGACTTAGAACCCTCATCCTCTGGATCATTAACGGTGGCGATGTAGCCATTGTATAATTTGTGTCCACATCACAAATTGAGTATGGGCCAGCAGAGAACAAGCATAGTTAATGCAGGCACATCGTCAATACCAACATTTTCATTACTAGAATTGTGTCTGAAAAATAAAGACAGCGAGGCAAGAATGGTAATTTACATAGACTTCACATGACCTTCACACATTTTTATTTCTTCAAATGTGGTTCCTTTTCTACAGCTATAATTATCAGATTGTATATTGAGTGATTTACTGTCACATGAATGTGGTTAGAAAATTTTAACAGTGTTTGGGCAGCAAAACTGGTGACTATTGTTTTTAGACTTAGAGCCCTGATGCTACAAATCTAGACATAAATCCTAGATATTCATGATCATAACTGTTTCTATACTTTGTCTAGTTTTGACCATGGGCCACCTTTTTTTCTTGACTTGGTCTTGTTTCATTTTCAAGTTTGTTTTGGCAAGAAACAGTCTCTGCTCTTCCATCAAAGTGGAAAACATGCTGCGATGGAATATTATATGAAAAGAAGTCCAGTGGTTTGATTTACTGTAGAGCCACACAAGCTCAGCTTGATTTGATAATGATTCTTATTGGCAGAAAAGGTCAGCTAGGTGTATCTGATGAAAGAACTTACTAACTGGCACATCCCTGATTATGGATGTTCTGATTTCTACAAAATAAAAAATATCAATAAAATGATGCAGTTGAAGAAGAATTAATATAGTTCCCATTTTACCACTCAATCTACACTCAATAATCCATACTGACAAAATAAAAATATGGTTTGCATATTTATTAAAAATCTAAAATATTTCATTCATAAAAGTACACAGATCCTTAATTCAGTTCTTTGTAGAAGCCTGTTTGGCAGCAATTATAACTTTGAGTCTTCTTGGGTATGTCTCTACAAGCTTGCACTAATGGATTTAGGAAGGTAATCCCATTCTTCCTTGCAGATCCTCTCCATCTCTGTGGATTGGACGTGAAGAGCATGTAAACTGCCATCTTCAGGTGTCTCCACAGTGTTCTAAGGGGGTTAAGTCTGGGTTTGGCTGGGCCACTCAAGGACAGTCAGAGACTTGTCCCAGAGCCATTCCTGATTTGTCTTGGTTGTGTTTAGTCACATTGAAGCAGGTTTTCTTTGACGACAACTGTGTATTTGGCCGCATTCATTTTTCCCTCAATTCGGACTAGCCTCCTTGTCCCTGCTACTGAGAAGCACCCTCATAGTATGACGCTCCCATCATCGAGTAGGTAGGTTATAAGCAGGGACTGGTTCTGGTCTGATATAGAGCTGAGAATTTTGTCCATAGAGTTCATTATTTGTTTCACATACTCTCTGAGCTCTTTAAATTGTCTAACCCCCTTACTTAAGAATAGCGTCTATCTAGCCAGTCTACCATAAAAAACTGATCAATTGAAAGTTACTGAGATGGTTGTGCCCCTGCTGGGTTCTTCCATTTCAGCCAAACAGTTCTGAAGCTCTGTTAAAATGATCACTGGGTTCTTGATTATTTCTTTGACCAAGGCACTTTTTGATCAACTACTCTGTTTAGCAGGATGTCTAATTGCTTACAACGACGATTCTTCAAAACTTTTAAGGAACATTGAAATATCTTCATAGTACATGTTTAATTACTCTATCCGTTAAAGAAGAAGTTATGAAAAAGAAAAGGAAACATTTTAAAAAAAACGTAACTCAGTGGCGGATCGTGCATTTCACACCTAGGCCTTCAGTAGTGCTCCGTCTGAATCAACCCGCCCCTCAAAACTAATTTATGGTTATAAAAACCATCTTAATATGCAGAAATACAGTATAAAGAGCCGTTGCATCGCAGATAGATAACTCCTGTAGCCACAATAAATGCCTTTATTGAATAGACAAACCAGGGGTGAACAAGTTCCTTTCTACTGCAGCTACAGTCGCGACACACATAAAAAACATCAATAATAACTCATAAACTTGCAATATTATTTAGGAAAATAACAACATTTTACTCACCAAAAATTCTGATTATTTGTAAACAAAATCCATCCTCCTCTCTTTCCTCAAAAACAGTTAAATTACTCTGTCGTACAGATTATCTGTGCACTTCAGTTCCATCAAAAAGTCCCTTTCTATTGCCATCGAAGCTAATGCTGAAAGTTGAACCTGCCCTGTTGTATTTCTGGCATAAGTTTTAATTTGCTTTAGGGCTGAAAATGTCCGCTCGACAGAAGCAGTGTACGCGGGAATGGTCACCGCCAAATATACCAATGTGAACAGCTGCCCCATGCTCTCATTCCGATTTTTCTGATGAAGGAAGTCATGGAGATCAGTGGGAGAAATTTTCCTGCAAAATCATCCATGGCATACATTACAATCAGTTCTGTTTTTAGCCGAGACAGATCAAAAAGCGCTACATGGCTCTTGTGTTAAACTGGAGAAGGCTGAATGCGGGAAATCTTTCTTGTATTCCCAAAACTTCTGGGGGTCGAGGAGCGTGACAAACATCAGGTTTTCGTGGTCTTGAAATCTGGTCTGTGTCTGGCAAATAATATTGTCCAGAATCCTGCCATGGAGTTGGCTGTAGTGTGCGCGAAGATCTTGCGCTTGGAGCCCCTGCGACGCATTCAGTGACCTCGTAGAGTTCCTCATATCGGCTTCAATCCAATCAATGGGTCTGAATACGGTGACGTTGCCGTACGCCTGCTAGAGGGCCCTACTGACACCAACTCAAAATCTGATTGGTTGAAGCAACAGGTTAATCAACATTTATTCTGTGTTAGAGTGCCTGCACAACGGATTGTGAAGGCCTCTCTGCCTGGCAACAAATGATGGCTGAAATGTGATTGGTTAAATGCTTTAATACGAAAATACATGTCTGGAAGCAGCACAACCATCGGAAAAGCTATGAAAGGAAGCGGACAGACTATTTGGAATTATTTAATAAGTATTCGTGGACAAAATATAATTAACATCAGTTTGTGATTCAGATATTTTTTTAGGCCAGCAAAGAAGGCATGACTTCGCCAGGTCTTTAGCATCGAGGCTTTATACCCTGCGTCTTCTCATTAAACTTGTATCTCGCGAACATCTTGTGCGATCTTGCGATGTCCACAGTTTTTTTTAATTTTAGCTCAGATCCGGCACTTAAAAGTTTCTCTCGCACTTTCGCTGAGGAGGGTTTCCGCAGTAGTTGCACTTATGAATAAGCTAAGCACAGTTCTTTACCCACAAATATTTACCTTATATGGGCAGGCACTCAATTACATGGGAGGCCTGATGATGAGAGACGCAACTCCGCCTCACACGGTGACCGAGCTGCAGGCTATTACAGTATATGGGCGAAAGTAGGTTCCAGCTATGACCATTACGCGTAGAATTTCGAAATGAAACCTGCCTAACTTTTGTAAGTAAGCTGTAAGGAATGAGCCTGCCAAATTTCAGCCTTCTACCTACACGGGAAGTTGGAAAATTAGTGATGAGTGACTCAGTGAGTGAGTCAGTCAGTCAATGAGGGCTTTGCCTTTTATTAGTATAGATAACAAAAGATACATTACTACAACTGGTTTTATCAATTGCTAGAACATTATTACTGGCTCTCTGTCATAAGTACAAATCACCTCAACTTGGTTGGCTATAAATTGGTGCATGACTGTGCTTGTTGTGTACAAAAGAGAAATTTCAGTTTTTTTACTTTGAATAAATTCAAATGGAAACCTTTCCGGAAACATGCTTTTACTTTGTCCTTATGGTTTGAATGTAAATTGATGGACAAAAATGGCAAAATTATCCATTTAAAATTACGTCTACTACAAAATGAAGTTTGAAGAAAGTGAAGGGGTCTGAAAACTTTCTGAAATTACTGTAAATGTTGTTACAGGCTTCCCAACTGGTAAAGCATTGCGAGCAAGAAAGTAATTAGCTGCAGATGGTAGATACAGTATGTTAAAAAAGCCTGCACCTTAATGTGTGAGAAAACAAATACAACCACAGTGAACTAGTAATCACCCTTTAAAACACCACAATGGAATATTCATCTCTTTCTAGACATGATGTCTTTATTCTGTTGTTGAAAACAATGCCATGATATTGACACTTGATAAAGTTTCCATTTTTTTTATTTTTGCAGATAGAGTTATTTTAAAGGGAGAGCCATACAGACATAGCATAATCAAAAGAATATCATTTAAGAACAGCAATTATTTGATAAATGGCAAAATGATGAGTAAAGACAAAGGGGCAGATACTGCTATGACACCCGTATATTTTTTTCCTTTTACTTACAGCCCGCCTGTAAGTACTCAAGTAAAGAGCAAGTGGAGCTTTCAAGTGTTAAAAACCTTTTAAGAGTTGCTTTGATGAGTCAGCATTGTACATGAGTATGTGAATTGCAATTGCCAAAATGTCCAATTTGCAAAGGGTCAAGTCAAAGTGTGCCTTGTTCTGAGATGATGCCAGAAATGAAATGCTAGACCTGCAGAATGCAACTACTGTATATTTGTTTGCACTTCTGTACCCTGACAGTATGAATGTGTTAGTTTAAACGTGTGCCCTGGCACAAATACTAATATAATAACAGCGACCCAAGCATCTACCTTATCTTGTACCACAGAGTGATAAAATAATCATTTTGGCACTGTAGGCACTATATTAAAAAGAAAGATGCAACCTTGCCTAGGTTACAAATTTTTTTCCTCATGTGGACTGTGACAACCTGTAAATGCACTCTTTGGTGCTGTTTCACATGGAATAATACTGTTACATATCAATCTATGCACACGTTCTTTCATTTTTATCTAAGTAAATAATAATAGTTTAGAATGACCAGACAGTTTATAACCTAACAGAAAGTGGAACTGGAAAGAGCAAGACATTGCACAAGTAAAGCACTCAGGATCAAAGCCTTTACACAGAGCTGTCCGTCACTAGAATAATTACCTAATCATCTATGCGTAACATCACAAGCTTCGAAACCCCAGCTTTTAACATAAAGAACTGCACATTTAAAGGACATCAGAGAGAGAAAATTGACATTAGACATAGAGAAAGAGATAGATGTCAGAGGGACAAAGTGAGACTCCATTTCCATCAGATGGACTCCATTCACCTTGATGTTGAAGATGGCATCAATGCATCAGCCCAACTGCTGAATTTAAACAAACCGCCTATGAGAACACCATTGCTTGACAATGAAGATTCCTTTAGTACTGATCTTTACTAAGGTTTTTAATTTTAAAGCAAGGGTGCATTTTTAATTATAACTATACATCCAGACTTTACTATCCATTTGCTATCTGTCATATTTTCATCTGATATTATTCTACTACTAAAAAATACTGCTTTGCTGTTTTATTTCTTGCATACCTTCAGTAAATTAAGTTATAAAGTAAACACATGGCACCTGGTGTGGGGAGATGGAGTCTTTCTTTCTTATAGGGTTAGCAGGCTGACAGAGATATGCCAAAAGAGGACAGCACAGAGGATGTTAACACATCATTGGTTGGTAAGTGGCATTGATCAAGGTGTATCAGCCATCATGTGTATTGCTTATTCCTGGGAACCAAAGTAGCCTTTAGGTCTACAGATATATAGGTTATATCTAGAGACACCCCGTGTATTGTTCAAGCCAAAGTTAGTGAGTCCATATGCGGGGTACTGAGAAATGACAGGCTGTGCTGATGTGAATAGGCTCAGAGTGTCTGTGTGCAGGTGTGCCTTTCCGTGTGTGTTAAACTTATAATGCGAGTTCAGATCAATCAATCCACTTACCCCATGATAATACACCTGGCTATTAAAGTATACGAGGGGGACCCAAACATTTGTGGAATTGCTAACAAAACATTATTATTAAACTTACAGTAATTCCTTTTTGGTTGCCTTCAAAATACCCTTTTAGATACAATGCACTTGTCTCAGTGTCCATCCCATTCCTGTTAACATTTCCTGTACTCATCTTTAGTTACCCTATCTACAGCCTACTTCATTTTTCATTCACAGTAGCAAATCTTCTGCATTTCAGCGTCAATTTTAATTCCAGTAAGAAAAAGAAGTCAAATGTGCATTATCCCGGTAGAAAATATAAATTTTCCAATTTGGAGAAGCAGGACATTTTTTTCCTGATTCTTTTCAATGGATGCTTCAGTAGCTCAAAGTAATGTCACAGACTGACAGTTTGGTTTTTATTTTTAAAATGATGTTATCCTCTTGATAGTAACAAATAAATATCAGTTTGCTTAAAGATTCTCTTCTCAAGGTTTACTCCTTTGTGGGGAATTTTAGTACAAATTTGGTATTACTTGGAACATCAACAATATTTTGAACTTTTGCAGCAAGATCTCCTTTTTTGGCCTGTGTAGGCTGAAGCCTGCCCGTTGAGTTAGGGACAAGACTTCCTAGAGTGAGGCCTATTCTGGGTAGGCTCAGGAAAGCCCTGGCCTAGTTTTACGGATCATTTAAAAGCTTCATGCCCAATTGTTATTGTTGCACACTCATTCATAACATAAGGTGCAATATCCCACATGCAAAGGTTAGAATATACGAAAATAGGATTACAACAATACCATTAGCAGAAGGTAGGATAAATCCATGACTTTTTATACCAACTTCTGATTCTACCAAGCATGATAACATTTTTCCAATCTTCAGTCGTTCATCTTTGATAATCATGTGCCCACTGTAGTGTAGCAATGATGGCAGAGTGGTGGCTCTGAGGCTAAGGATCTGAGCTGGTATCTTGAAGGATGCCAATTCAAATCCTGCCACTGGCAGAAAGGATCGTACTCCACTGGGCCCTTGAGCAAGGCCCTTAACCGGAAAATTCCTCCAGGGGAGCTGTACAATGTCTGAGCCTATGTTCTGACCCCCAAAGGTCATATGAAAGTACAAATAAAAAAGTCATCTTCATGTTCCTAGTTTGGAGAAAGTAGTGTTTTCTGCTGCTATAGCTCTTTTGTTTCACAGTGCAATAACTTGTGCATTCAGAGATGTTCTTCTGAATCAAGGTATTTAAATAAATGTTATTTGAATATCTGAATCCTTCCTGGTATTTTGTATGACTCTAGCCATTTTCCTGTGTCCTCTCTCATTTCGAAGGCGTTTAACTAACACGCTGACACTAACTCTATGTTTTTGTTGATATCACTATTCTCTATAAGCTCCAGGTACTGCTATTTTCTGATACACTGGAAACACCACATCTTGTTTCAATCATCATACTATCACCCATTGGTTGGATAACATCTAAACCCTTTGACTACATCTCCATGTTCAATATTATGAGCTAGAGCAACGTGATTGGCTGTTTGGAGAAGAAGGCAATTTATTTTATCAAGTAGGTGTACCTAATTAAGTGGCATGGAGTTCTGGACAGATGTAATCTATGATTATTAACAAAATGTTTATAGCAGATGTTTTCAATACTCATCTTAATTATGTGTTTTAATGTCTTGTGTAAAATGATCCAGATAACACAGGATAGAGGTTTGGAGGCAGCCGCCCATATACTTGCAATTGGCTGCCAAACCATAGCAAAGATGTGGTTCAAATTGGTACAGATCAATCCATAAGAAAGAACAATCAGTATATGAAACCATGGCACTTATATATATGGCAGACAGGAAATGAGGTCATCAGGCCAGAACTGGAAGTAGCGCCTTGATGCCAGAGCCGGAAGTGACAACATCAGACCCAAGTGGAATTTCCCGTGATCGATCTGCTAATGGAAAAGAGCAAAGATTAATGCACTCTGCCATCCCATGGTTTGGTGAGGAATTACCATCTTTTAAGCTTTTAGATGCCTCCCATGTGCACGTGCGTGACACTTGATAAACTTATACTGTAAATCTAAAGCATAGGTTCTTAAAGTATGTATGAATTTGGGTCACGCAGACTCATTATTCACAATAGTACTCAATCAGAAAGGGTCATACAAGGCTTGCAGAGTGTCTTGAGATTGGTTGCCATTGCTCTGCATCAGCGATTCTTTGGGGCAAAATCCACTCCCCCAGGATGTCTGTCGCCAATGATACTGGGTCTAAAAGACACAATAAAGGTAAAACTGGGTTGGGAGAAACATACCATATATACTTGCATATAAGTCGGGTCTTGAAACCTGAAACATCAATCATAAAATCAGAATCTGGCCTATATGTCTGTTCAAAAATACAACAATTTAATTTTTTTTACATCTTCTTGCCTCCTCCAATCTCTCACCAGTTTCATAGACACATCAAATTTTGTTGCAGCAGCGCAGTTACCAATTTCTTTTGCTACTTCAATGACTTTTAATTTAAAACCAGCTTCATATTTTCTTCTTATCGAACGCTCCATTGTAGATAAGGAATGCTCTTACAATAAAGGTGTATGAGGGTGTGACATAAAAAAAAACTCAAATCAGTGCAGACGTTGCTCCAGAATAGTTCGGGTATTACTGTATGGTCATGTAGACACAATACATAGAAAAGAAAGGCAGTGTGCTCCGTGGTTACTCTCTCAGGTGGGCATTAGCATATTTCGCATATCATAATCTCTTGGACCAATAGCATGAGCTTTCCACATTCGACTTATATGACCGACATTCTAAAATACCAGAAATTATACCGTTAAATCAAGCCCCAACTTATCCGCGGGAGAACATATCTGCGAGTATATACGGGTTCAAGAACCACTAATATAAAGCTTTACACACTGTGGCTCATTCACTTTGATCTTTAGTAAGATTTTATCAACACCTCCTTTAGTGGTTTTAGATTAACTTCACAACATATTGTTATTGAAAATAACAATATTTTTATATTTGATTCATCTAATTTACAGTTATTAAGGGCAGGTATTATCCCAGTAGTAGCCAGTACAAGTGAAGAACCAACCAAGTCCATCATCAAACCCACACATGCAGACACCAACACTCTCTTGGTGTCAATTTAGAATTGTCAGTTAACTTAACAGCAGGGTTTTGGATTATGGGAAGAAAGGCTAGAGAACCCCGGTACATAGCCCTTACAGACACAAGAACACATGTCACCTCCACATCAAAAATCAGGCATGGGATTTCATGACTAAGATGCTGGATCCATTAAGGCCAACCATTGCACCACCATGCCACCCTCAAAATTCCTTGTGATAAAAAGATTTTGTTAACGGTATATATTGACACCAGATCTGTTATATTATATTAAAACGATAACAGTGTGTTGCCTTCTTCTGATCTTTTATAAATCAAACATTACGTAAATATTATTCAATGTATATTTATTAACCTTAAATAAAATGCAAATGTGTGAAAACTAAATTTTAGATATTTTTGGACATTACATAAAAAGTTCAACTTATCAGTGTCCTAGATTATATGCTTATTGTGTGAGTCAAGTCTTATTATATCTTGGTGTTTGGCTGTATCTCAAATTGATGAACTAATTAAAAAACTGAGAATCAATTTGAGTTTCTCCTACACAAATGTCATATTTTGCATTTAAGAGCAGGACATCAATTTTTCAATTAACTTTCCTATCAGCATTCAATTACAGTGACATAATTTATATCAATGCCGCTGCTATGATGATAAAATCTCTAGACATTCGGTTAATATTTTCTCTACATTTTTTGTGCTGTTTTTGAGGGTGCGATTGACGCCTTTGACGATGAGGTAAAAATAAATTGTTGTTTGTTCCCCATATATTAGAACTTTTCTGACTTTTAAAGTTATGGCATTTTAAACTTTCTCATGAATGCATCACCTATGAAACTTCACTTTCTGCTGCTGGATTTAGTGAAAAGTCGTTTTATTTTATACAGTCCACATCTGGAATGAGTTGTGGGAATCTGAAAAAAGACAATGCTTAATATGACATCATCACTTTGCAGATTTGTGGAGTGAGCAGTTTAAAGACTGCATATAACTTCTACAGTTTGTTTTTCTTTTGCTGAGTGTTAAAAATCGGTTGACATGTTTGCATTTACCATTTGTACTTGTACTGTGTCTGCATATTTGTAACAGTGAGCCTCTTTGCAAATAACACTTCAGTCGTCTCAGTTGGGATTTTTCCCTTAAAGCCTTTTCCCTAAAGTAAGGAATTTATCATAGTTGTCACATTTATAACAGTGTTGACTATTCCTAATCTTTATGTACAGGGTGAGGCAGAAAGGACATACAATTTTTGCAAAATCACAAAATTGTTATTTTTTTCTTACAAAGAAATTCATTGAAAGATTTGAGTTCATACTGAAATAGCATTTGACAAAATCAAGTGTGGAAAACAACATCTCCCATGTGGTGTCCGTTATCACTGATTCATTTGTGAAGGCGTTCATGGAAGCTGGCTTCCACTCTTTTCTGTCGTACTCTTTGCACATTTTCAGGGGTACGTGCTGCTCGTGTAGCCCCCGGCGGTCTTTTGTTCATTAGTGTACCTCGTGTACGAAGTGCTTTAACCCAACGTAGGATAGTGTTACGAGCGGGAACAGCTTTATTTCTGTGGATATTGAAATGGCAACGAAACTCACGCTGAACTGCGGTAATAGATTGGTTGTTCTTGACAAAATAGCCATACGCAAAAACGCGGTGTTTTATCATCCACAGCTCCATGGCTTCAACTAAAAAGAAAATAAAAAAATGCTAAGACTTTGCGAACCTAACACCATTTTACCGCACATCTGTCACTCCACTTAGTGGTGAGTTCTAGCCATTTCAAAGACATCTGTTCTTTCTGCCTCACCCTGTATTTATATGGTCAACAATCACATATATTTGCCCTACATACATAATGGACCGTTCAATCATCTACTGCATTTTAGGCAAAAACCATCCACCTTAATAAACGTCTGTGTGTCCACCTGGTTGCTATGTCTCTGTCATTCTAACAGATGACACATGAAAAATACTTGTAGTAATTAAATGCACTGCATTTGTCATTCTAACAGAAACAACATCACAATTATGAACACTGCTTTCACGAATCCCATGCCAAACAGCATATAACAGAGACATATGCATTGTATTTCCCATTCTAAATGCATCACAAACATTTGCAGTAAGACATGTTGCTACAACAAATGCTCCATCTATTAGAAAGATAAATGCAGTGTATTTTCATTCTAACATGCATTACAAAATACATTCCAATAGACAGTCAACTGCAAACAAGTCTATGTTGATTACTTAGATTTTAATCCATCTTAGATGGGTAGCACAGCAAGTGACATATAAAATAGGTAGGTAAAAACCAAGAAATGGTGTGTGTGAGCATCTAAGTGGGAAACTGGGCAAGACTAAAGATTTAATTGACTCTGAACATGGTGCCAGACAATTCAACATTAAAATAAGGAATGTCAGACATGTCTGGATCTTCACAATTAGCTTTATGACAGGTATATAAACACTGGGCCACCACCCATGTCAGGGTCTTCACACACGGCATTATCACAGGTATAAATACTGGGACACCACCCAAGAAACAATCAGTCAACTGTAGACTTCTCCTGCAAAACAGATGAAAGGGGCAGACAGCACTGCTGTAACTTATGGAAAATGACATTTGGTTGGCTGACAGTTGATTGCAAGAGTGGTATTGAATGAGGCTTATATAAACTCACACCTCCTGGCATATTGTCAAGCATGGCTATTTCAGCTAATGACCCATGTAAGTTCTACTCCACTCAGGAAAAAAAATAAAAACCTTTAGTTAGATTAAGCTTAGGAATGGAAACACTATAAAGAATATTTTTGAAGTCCATGGATTCATCTTGTCATATATCTGCAATGCAGACTGCAATTTCACTGGGTAGTACCTTCAAATGAGAATACCAATGTTGGAATATTACAATGCACCGGACTACGACTGCTGTTCAGGTGCAGTCCTTTGTGGAAGCAATGTATGTAGTTAAGGATGGACTGTTTTAGTAAGACAATTCTTCTAGTCACAAGGCAACAAAAGTCATGGGATAGTACAAGTAAAATGACAGTTAACTCAGCATAATGTAATGGCCTCTGAAGTCATCAAATCTAGTCCAATGAAAACCTATAACATGAAATGCATTGAGCAATTCAAAGTAGAGAATCCATCACTGGATACTGCAGCTGACACAACTTGAAACATGGACAGGACCCCCGCGCAGAGAGTCACTTGTATGTTAGGTAAATGTACATAAATACAGTGGCCATTTGTGGGTATATATGTATCATTACATACGAAGGGAGCTCAAAAATGACCAGAATTCTTAAAAAAAAAAAAGATGCAATACACTTTTCACAGCACTTTTCCCAACATTTCCTCTACTCATCTTTTGTTACTGTGTCTAGACTGTCCTGCATTTTGTCTTCCACCGTAGCAAATCTTCCTTTCAGTGTCAATTTTAGTTTCAGATGACAAGAAGAACTGACAAATATGGGGAGTTATGAAGCACCATCCACATTGTATTTGGTCAAAAATTCTTTGACTGACAACAAGGTGTGTGCAGGGGCACTGACAAGGTGCAAAAATTAGTTTTCCGGACATTTTTGTGTTCGGTTGGAAATCACTGCAGTTTTTGTCCAGTGCCTCCTGATTCACCGGTACAAGAAAACCCCTATAAACCATTCAACTCATATTGATATCTACTTATGCCAGATGTTGAATTTTTTGTTGTATTTTGAAGGTGGCTAAAAGGGAACTGCTATAACATTTATAATAAATGGTATTTTTTAACAATTGTAGGACTTTTTGGGCCCCCCTCATATATGTGCAGTAACTATAGAGCCTTGAAAAGTTTTTCAGTTGTTGTTCAAAAATGTCCAAAACAAAAACGCTTCCTTCAGAAACACATCAGCCTCTTGTTATTTTGCGAAAATGAAGGCTATTCCATGTGACAGATCGCCAAGAAACTGAGGATATCATACAAAGGTGTCCACTACTGTCTTGAAAGAAGCTGAATCTAATCAGGATAGAAGAAGAAGGAGACGACCCAGACACACAACTGTTTAAGAGGATAAGGACGTCAGAGTTTACACCTTTAAAGAACAGATGGCTTACAGGTCCTCAGCTGGCTGCTTCCTTAACACTAGAATTTCTGAAGCCTATGAAAAAACTGAATAACAAAAAAACAAACACTAACTTTTACAAATAGTCAACATTTACACTGGGTGTTACAGACTCAAATCAAATCTATGTTTTTATTATATTGTACAAATAATAATAATACTATCAGCTCACTACTCAAAACGTGGCACACCCAGTCTCGAACCCGGGATCTTTGGGTTATAAGGCAGCAGTTCTTAGATCTGCACCATTCAAGAATACATGTACATTCCCTGTCGATTGACATTTGAGCCTGAGTTTTTAA
Organism: Polypterus senegalus; assembly: GCF_016835505.1. Taxonomy (NCBI): domain Eukaryota; kingdom Metazoa; phylum Chordata; class Cladistia; order Polypteriformes; family Polypteridae; genus Polypterus; species Polypterus senegalus. The sequence goes on along the minus strand of NC_053163.1, from coordinate 120,596,423 downwards.
CTCATTGACAGTAATGTATAAATCAAATGCTTTTTTTTCTTTGGTTATATTCTCAAATAAAAAGCACACGTGATATTTCGACTAAAATCTTCAGACATTATACACTTTTCATCATTATTAATATAACATGGAAAAAAATTCTGCTTTAGGTATGTGTTCAGCATTTCTTGCATTTCTCGCATTTCCTTTCATCCTGCACTTACCCAAATCTTTGCAAATACAGAACACATATGAAATGCATGTATTCCAAATAATGATAGACTGTATTATTTACCCTATACAACTCCAGGTACATGCCACGCAGATAAGGGGTCTGAGCTGGGAGAATTGAGCTCTGTCAAGGCAGACGATGGGACAGCAAGCTGCTTACTGTTTTTGCTGATCAACTCATTTACAACACAAAAGACGCTGAGGGACAGCTGTGAAGGAATTTAAGGTGGGCTGGGATTACAAGTTTTTTTGTAGGCTTCAGGAATTCTAGTGTTAAATGGCACACACCAAATACCAGTGTCATTTACAGTGAATTGATGACTTTGGGATGCTGGCCTTAAAGGCAGAGTTCCAAAAACATGAGAAACTAGCAAATAACATGAAAAGATGGAAATGGGCGAAGGTTTGGAATCATCCAGAAAGCCACAATTCAATTTCTTTTCTTTTACCTATTTTAAACTTTTCTTTTTATTGTTGCAGACAGTAGATGTGGACAAAGAAATTATAATGCCTAGATCTGTGCATCCCTCTTATCTTAGCTGCCTGGCTCCAAGGGCATCTGCTTCAGGAGAAACCAAGATTTTAAAGACTTACACAAAGCAGTAACTGCAATTAAAGATAATATAAAATAGCATTCAAGGATTTACAGTCTCCAAGGCATTTCACATGAAGAACACCTGGTTAGAAAAAGAAATAAGTTCCTTGACATAAATTTTAAAAAAATCACCATTAATACTGCAAATATATGGTTTCAAATCTTTTCATCTGATGAGAATACGCCTTTAGCTCTGAATGCCAACTGGTGCGTCACAAACAAAATAACACACATCAGTCCGATCAAACTACTCCTACCCCAGGGTGGTGGCAACATCATGTTATGGCTTTGCTTTTATGTAGCAGGAAATGGTTATCTTTATATGATTGACAGGAAGATGAATGGGGTACATTGCAAACAAACACTGGCTAAAAAATCTGTGTTTCACTGCCAGAAAGTTAAAGGCGGGATAGTGGACAATAAGCCAAAGCAGACTGCAAGAGAAACAGTACAAGAAATGGATGAACCAATCTCAGTTCTGATTCTAATCAAAAATCTGTGTCAAGGCCTTAAAGCCCACTGTCCATCACTGTTCCCAAGCTAATGTGACACAGCTAAAGCAATTCTGCAAGGCGGGATGAGCAATCGTAGCTCAATCGTGAAGAAAAAAATAAATCCAAAAAGATGTTGATACTGATCCTGGCCTAGGAGAATGAATTTTCTTAAAATAATGGCATTTCATTTTGTTTAGTTTTAGTATTTTATTATTTTCTTACTTTTTTGGAGGGGCTCTATGAAGAACAACATGCAACTCAAATATAATTTTTCAATTCAATACATTAAAATAGGTGGCTTTAAGACGTTTATTGTGGAAAAGGGGGATGAGGTATGAGATTTAAGTAATTTTTCCAGGTAATTTATAAATATATAACCATTTTCTATCTCTGGTATATTCAACTAATGAGGAAAAAAACACTAGAGAAAAGGATGGGGAACTCTGAATGTCTCAAAGTGTGTTGTACTGCATTGTCTAGGGAGGACTGGGAACATCTAGAGAACGACAAGCCCCAGAAGTGAGTAATGTCAAGGCTAATTAATTTTATGGGGAGCATTCTTGACCCCAAAAATGGTTCCAGTGATTGAATGGACATGGTTCCTATGTGGAGTTTAAATCCACACCTAAGCTACACTAATTCTAAGCTTAGAGTCAGGAATTCAGATAGGTTTGGGCCCCATTTAGAAGACAGATAGTGCAGCCAAAAAGATACAGATGGGAAGATTGTATTTTTGGACTATGAGTCTGTGGAGCAGCCACCATGACTTACAAAGTCCAGTACAGAACAGCTTGACACAGTGCAGCAGAAATGCATTCTGCTCTATTTCCTTATTTGTTGCTTTACCTAGAGGGGGCTGGGTGGTCTTGTGGCCTTGGAACCGCTGCAGATTTTTTTTTTCTCCAGCCATCTAGAGTTTTTTTTTTTTGTTTTGTTTTTTCTGTCCTCCCTGACAATTGGACCTTACTTTTATTATTTAGTGTTCCCTAATTCTATTTTATTATTTATTTTGTCTTTTTTCTCTTTTTTCATCATGTAAAGCACTTTGAGCTACATCATTTGTATGAAAATGTGCTATATAAATAAATGTTGTTGTTGTTTACGTCTTCCCAATATTTACCTCTCTCCCTTGTGTTTATTTTGTCCAATAAACCTTTTTACCTTTCATAACAAAGTATGTTTGGCTCTTTTGTTCTAGGAAAGAATAACAAAGATTTTGAGGCTGCTTCTGTATGGCCGCAGCCACATTGTTTATTACTGCTATGCTGGTTGTTCTTCAGGTCATACTGTAGTTATGTGACAGATTAAGTCTTCCTTCCTTCCCTATTAAAGATGGAGGCATGCCAGTCCTTTTCTCCAAGTTTATAGATACTATGTGTGTTATTGAGGTGCAGCTACCTACTTATTTAGGAAGTTAAGATTTTTTATGTTATTTTTCACTTTTTTTTATTCATGATCCCCTCTTATTTATGACTACATTTAGCTCTCATCTACAAGTCATAATAGATTTTTTTCTATCTGCCCTTTTTGCTGAATTTGGCACAAAACTGTGAGCCAATTCTTTTGCTATAGAGACATCAACCTAAAACAATGAAAATGTATGTTTGTAAGTCAGCTACAATATTAATCAACATATGCATTTTCCCATCATTACATCATAACAACTGCACTGTACATTTTAAATATAATTTCAGATATGTGTAGATTCCTATGAAAGAAAAAAGCAGGTGCAGGATGTGACACCAAATAATAAGGCATCTGCAGATTTTACCAGTGTGCAAGTATTTAAAATGTTTGATTGTTTGGCTGATCTAGTGTTAAAGATTGTCCTGAAATTAATGTACGAGACCTTTCTCCTGTGTTGCTCAGGAACACTGCACAACTAAAGCACTGTAGACCTTAGCATGTCAAATCAAGTATCACTAATACAGCAAGTGTCAGGAAGTCACTCACCCTTCTGTACCACATTGTCGCTAGGACTGTGACTTTTATTTTCTCAACAGACTTTCAAGTCTTATTAGATGGCTTAAGTGGGGTTTAATAACTTTTTTCTGTGTTTTAATTTTTTCATTTAACTTTTTTCATTTCTTGCCAAAATAATGAACATAGTTTGGCTAATCAGCAATTTATAGAACATATACACAGATAACAAATGTTCTAAGGAGGTTAGCTTGATTTGCTTTAATTGCTAATCCAGATTCATGTATTTATATAATAGTGTTTAAAGCTCATTATTTTCCCATATGAGTAAATGCTTTTTAGGCCTAAATGTGCTGTATACTTATGTCATTCATACTTTGTTCTTTTCATTAGAAAGTGACAGTTAGTAGGAATCTATTCCTGCAACACTGATGCAAAGTGGGAAGTAAACCTTGGTGGACAGCAGTCCACCACAAGGCCAGCTCACAAAAATTCATACTGCGCCTACAATGAACCTAACCTGTATGTACATCCTCAGGATGTGTGAGAAAACCCCAGTATGTCACAGAAAACTCATGCAGAGACAGGGAGAATGTGAAAAATTCACGTAGGCTGTGACCAGGCTGGGAATCAGGTATACGTCCCTAGAGACGTGAGGCAGAAGATTTCACAACTGTACCAACATACCACCTTACCTGATCTACCTGTATGGTAAAATTATTTTAATGCTTTTAGTGAAATAACCAGAACTGTAGTTGCACTCTAGATAAAGCAGGAAAATTACACACAATAGTATAAAAAAATGGTAGCCATAACTGTAGACCTAGGCTCAATGCACAACAAGCTTAGTTAGACTATTTTAAATTACAGCATTATTAACTGACTAGAAAATGAAAGTACAGAATGATAGTCTTTACCATGACTAATTGATTTTTCTTTTACAGTGGATACATTTGTTAAAAATGCCATAATAATCTGTGATGCACTGCTATCCCATCAAGGGGATGTCCTAGTTTGTTTGGGGTGCTGCTCAGTTAATCTCCAGCTCCTCACAGACCTAAACAGAATTGAATAAGCTTAGACATGAACAAAAGTGGATTTTATTTGATCATTGCTGAAGTAATCACATAGTAACTAACTGTGAATATTTCCATTGTCTCTTTTTGCCCAGTCTCCTTGTTATTCAAGAGCTTTGAGCACAGGATTAAACATAAGAGAAAAGAAAGGGAGCTTCAGATCTTTAAGAGCATGTTTCTTTTTCTTTTTTTAAGTATATGCAATCCAGAAGGTAACCAGAAATTCCCAAGAGATTATGCAACACAACAAGCACAACAAAGATGTTACTGCTAACCAAATCTCAAATTGATGATATTTTGGATATTCTATATGAATAGGACGTGTAGCTTGTTGGAGTGAATGGACTACTATCTTCACAATTATTCTAATTTTCTACAAATATAGTCTGGCCTTTCCGAATTTCAGATCTCAAATTGATATTATTTTGGACCATCTATGTGCATAGGATGGATGAGCTTGTTGGATGGCATGGACTGTTCTGCTCACAATTATTCTAATGTTTTAAAAAATTGGCCTTTTCAACTTTAATATCTGGAATTGACGTTATTTTGGATAGTCTAGGTGAACAGGATGGACAAGCTTGTTTGGCTGAATGGCCTGTTCTCATTATAATTATTTTAATGTTTAAAAAACAGTCTGGTCTTTCCAGCCCTTCTCTAAAGGAATAGATAATGTAAAGAGTGCCAGTTTATTTCCAGCAAGTGAAAAAGAAGAAAATGGCACCTGAGTTTGACACCATTAGAAGCAAGCTGAAGCCTTAAAAACCAGAACACATGCTTCTTTAAAGTAAAAGAACTACAATTACATGTATTTAAAACACCACCAAATCTTAAAACATATAACCAATCTGTTGATTTCTGTTTGCTATGGATTTTATAAGGCATCCTATATATAGAAGACAATAAATGTACTTTAAAAATAAATGTTCTGGGTTGGATGAGTGGCTCCTAGTAGTCAAACCCTCTTCATAACAGCAACCTTCAAACCTGCATTATAGACTATCTAAAAAATTGCTCATAAATTCTTATTTCATAAATGTTGGATTAATTTCTTTAACAAATCATTTCCCAATACATGTACCTAATGATTTAAAAAATTCTTATTGACCAATATGTTTTTATGAAATACTCAGCAGTGAGTCAGCAGTAGTATGAACTGGCACTCCATATTCAAAGATTCAGCTTTAGTGTAGCTAAAAGAACTGGTCCTTCTAAAGATAGTGAGCTGCCTAAAACAGCAATGAACTGAGCGATAATCCACTGAGTCGGTATCAACAAGCACCTTGCAGTGCTATAATTAATTTGTTAAAAGTCAAATGAATATGGTACATTTAATATGACTTCACGGAAAGCCACACTAATAATGATACAAAAATGTAAAATAATCTAGACATCTCTCCATTTATTCATATTCGGTTTTAATATAAAAGAGTAAAAGTAAGCCTATCTTAGCAACAAGCTCAAAGCAGGAATCACTTCTTTTCACTAAATTCTGAAGAGACACATTAACAGATAATCCTACTTCCTGTTAGTTAGCCAATGATGGATTATATTTATTTCATCTCTCTTCTTTCACTTCCAAATAATTCATTTTAGGAATGTATGAAATATTGCTTAAACGCACTACACAATAAAAGATTCAAAACTAGACAATGACCATAATATTTTTGTGGAGGACTTCTAAATTGTTAGAAGCTAAATTGTTTTTTAGGTGCATTTGCACATAAGCACCTACTGTGATAGCCATGTCTGTCTGCCTGTCTCTCCGCTTAAAACAAGTAGGCTCACCGTGGATTGATTTTGTTTAATTTTGGCACATTTATTCTTCAGAAAAGTTTACCAAGACAGTTTAATTAATGCAGAAATATCTTGAACAGATTTTGTTGTACAAAGTTTTGAAATGTACAAATCTCCCATTGAATAGCGTTGACGAATATGAGAACTTGTCTACTGTAAAATAGAGAAACATTCTGTGTGACTTCAACTACCCATTAGTTCACTGTTTCAATTTTACCTTGACAGCAGATACATACATTTTCATCTTTTACTCATTCAACAGCCGCTCAGATACCCTATGCGAGTTAGTCAGACATTGAGGAGATCATGTAGAAGCAGCCTTCTCTTGTTGCTTTAGGGAAGTTAACCATAAAAACACAAAAAAGGTCACTTCTCTGGAAGCAAATGGAAGAGGAAGTCGATTATGTGTGCATATATATGACTGAATTGAATGAAGTAATATTTACTGCAAATTACTATTGTAAAGTAACGATGTTATCAACTTACAGATGCACGGTGTTTGAACTAATTAATAACACAAGAAAGGTGCAGCTCAACTAAGAGATGTAAAGACAGGATGGGTTTAGAAAGAGAACTGCAGTTGAATGGAGCCGTTGGGAGGGCAGCAACGATACCATTGTGGTTTACAAAGAGGTTGAATGTTGCTGATTGTGCCACAAACAGTAAGGACAGGGCAGGATAACGGATTGCACAGTGCTGAAAAAGTTGCTCTTTATGGTATAACATATACGTATTAACAGTGCCAGTTATGGCTTAACCAGACCTGAAAAGCTGCTTTACCTCTGTTTATCCTCAGACTGTAATTAAAACCTTTAAGATAATGATCACCTTTCCTTTTCCCATTGTACAATAAATTAGTTCTTAATCTTTAGCTATTGTATATATATATATATATATATATATACAGTATATACTTTTAATGAATTGCTGGGTCTAAACTACTATTAATATCTGGATGGAGAACTTGGTTTTCTTTTTGTAATTATTAGGTACTGCCCTATTGGATATACTTTCAAACATTATTTATGAAAATTTTACATTAGTAAGTCACAGACAATCCACCACTAAAACACATCAGTCAATGCCATCTTTACATTACTTGAATTAGAATGTGCTGTGTATTAAAGGCACTGGGCCACCAAAAGCTTTAAGGTACATTTTTAACTACATGACATTGTGAAGTACTTTTAGAAAGCATGCATTTAATGTAGTCTAATTACTTTCTATTCTTGAGGTTATTTTTAAATGCATATGTTTTCTAACTTGTTTATATTTAACATCACTCTGTTTTGACAGATGTCAGTATATTGTAATTTAGAATGAACGAGGTAAATTAGCTGTAATCTCATACTATTTATCTTAATTTTGTTTTAAAAGTTTTTAATGTTCAAGTTTCTGCCATTAAACATGTAGACAATACAACATTTGATATTACTTTAAATTACCGTTCATATTGTTGCTCAGAAAAACATTACATCGCAGATATAGTAGGTTAAACTAATCTGAAGCAGGAGTCACTGCATTTTTGTTTTTCAGTGAGAAAGGAACTCATTTTCTCTTTCTATCAGGGTAGACTCACACATTAAGTCAGGGATGAGTGTATCTTGTTTCAAAAACTGATTCTAGTGTCAGCAGCTCACCACGGCATCAATCTTAATGCAACGCAGAAATTTTAGGTACTCATTAAAATTGGAGGTCTGGCTACAAATATTTATACCAAAAAGATGTACAACAAAAGTTTGTTATTTATGTGTTTTGATCGCTTGGATAAATTTTCTTCTCTGTGTTTCTTCCGTGGGAGAGCTGTTGAGAGTCTGGCAAGGATGCTTCTGTTTGGAATTTGAACACAGACGGACACTACAGGAGGTATTTTGTTGCGACTCTGCCATTGTTTAGGATAACCAGAATGGAACAGTGTTTACTCATTTACCATGCCTTCCGGAAGAAAATTATGCAAGAGTGAAAATGGCTAATTAACTCCAGATAGGACACCAGCTCCGCAAGGCTGACTCAAACAGCAGGAGCCAATTTGATGCAAGTATCTCAACCTAGTGGTTTCTAGAAGGAAATTGGAGTATCTGAAGAAAACCCACACTGATTCCAGAATAATGTGCAAGCTTCACACAAAAAGCATCCAGGTTGAGAACGGAACATAGGTCTGTGAAGCTAAAGTTACAATGCTAACCATTCTGCTGTCATGTCATCGTGTCAAATTAAAATGTAAATTGCTTCATTTATAAGGAATGGCAATAGGCCTAATAGCTATAGGGTTGCTTACAAGTATTAGTTCTTCTAGTAAAACCACTTACAGCTAAATATGCTGCTAATGACTGGTTTAACAAATAGTGGGAAGATCATGGCAAACCCCAACAAAGTGTAGTAGGTCAAGATGTTCAGGTGATACTTGGATACAGAACTGTTTGTAACAATGGCAACACACTTACTGCTACTGTTACAAATGTCCAGCAGTTCAAGTTTAACTAGCTTCCAACCGTCCACTGTTTACAATGAGCTTGAATCCATCAGTGTTTCTGGTTTACTCATGTTTCCCCTGTCATTCTTAAGGCATGCACTTTAGGTTGGTTAACACTTCATGACTGAATTGATGCGAACCAGGATGTCCCATGATTGACTGCCAATCTCCAGCCCTGTATAGGACAAAGAGGCTTAAGAAGGACCACCGCTGATCTAATGCCTGGGTTTGTAACCTAAACCACCAGGTCCCTAGTCTAGTAAAGAAGAAAGTGATGAATTACACTAAGGTGATGGGGCAGAACAGTGGCATCACAGCAGTCCAGGTTTGAATGTTGTGTATGCCAGAGTGGGCTTTGCTCCCACATCTCAAAGAATTGTGGGTTTGATGATTTTGGGCTGGTCGAGTGTGACTAATCGTGCCTTCTGATGCTCCATTAAATGATGATCTGACTTTCAGCAGATGCTGCTGGAATCATTGGACAACACAAACCTAAAATGGATTAGATGGGTTTGATAATGAAAGCATAAATGGAAGGGTAGTTACTGTATATTTGCAAAACATAATGATGTATATTCTAGAAAGGCACTGTATAACATAAATACAATTAGAAAAAGAGTATAATGTCCTGTACTTTTAGTGCAGATGGCAGTCCAGTACACTTTAACAAACTCCTTTTTTTAGAATGCAGTGAGATAAACATGAAATATATTAGTTTTGTTTTCTTAAACCAAACAAATTGGCAACAGCAGCTCACAAAAGCAAGAAAAAAAAGATCCAATGAATGTGCATTATTGGCTAATTCCATTGGGAATAAATGCAGTTTGAATTACAACAAAGCTGTCAAAAGAGAGAGCAAAAAACAGAGTGATTTGCAAGCGGAGAAAAGCAGGATGACAGAATGGCGTGCAGAGCGTGCTCTGTGCTACATGTGCAAATCCAAGGGATCGTTTTCTCTAACACATTCGAGTAATTAAATACAAATCCCAAAATGATTCAGAAGTACAGACTTTTAAAGTGACACACTATCCATGTGAGTGATTTCAAAAAGCATTTACTCAGGTCCCAATTCAACATTCATATATTGAAATAATTGTTTCCGTTTCCATATTTGAATGGAAATGTGCAGAGCCATGAGCTTTATGTCAGCCTCTTTCAATCCTGTCAGGCTTCTCTACTGTGTGAATCTACCGAGAGTCAACAGGTCATGTTTTAGTCCCACTTTGGTCTTTGATTGAAAGATGGATGAGTAAAAGTGTCTGACATGTGAGGCTGTAAAACAACAGAGACAGCAAAATATGCTGCAATAGAATGACTGATTTTACCTAACGTGGCAGTCAATTATTGACAGCAGCAGATATGTGGAGATCCGAAAGCATAATGCTTTGTGGGCTTTTCGTTCTCAAATAAAATGCAACATAATCTAGCTCATATGATTTTGTATACTCTTCAAGTCTTTGTCAGTTTTCCTCTGACAACTCCAAAAGCTCGCAGGGTCAATTCATTCCTTGCACCCATGGATGCAATGAGTATCTGCAAACCCCTGCCCACCCAGACGTGAGTTTGAAAAGGTTACTGAAAACTTCTGTGCTGTCTAATCAGCATGCAGGGCTTGGATGGTTTGCTTGTTTCTAGCAGCCCCTAACTTCCAGGTAACTCTTATTTCCAGACACCCTGTGAGTGCCTCAAGTGAAGCCAGCTTGAAATAAAGGGTCATATTTTGCAAATTCCTCACAGTCTAATTTAGGCTACCAGATAGTAATGGTGCTTAAGAGGCATCCACATGGAAAGAGGCAGACTGACATTTCTGGAGCACAACAGACCTTAATATGCAAGGTCGCTCATTCAGGGCTTACTTAAAGCCTGGGAACAAGAGCCATTCACAAAAAAAATGTACTTTGGAAAGAAATAATTGACATGATAATTTGAACATATTCCTTTCTTTCACCTCCTGGTTTCTTACATAAACAGCTTTTTACTATTTACAAACATACAAACCGTGTCTTCATTCAAAACTCAGTCTGTCCCACAAGTCCTCAATATGCTCTACTTACACACAGTGGAGTGCACACACTGCAAAAATGAAATTTAAGCAAGTGAAAAGAATTTAAATCATGATATTATATTTTGTCATACTTATTTTAAGAATCACTGACTTATCAAAGGTATGTATTTACGATTTTTTACCTTACTTTAACAAATCTTATCAAGTAAATTTTATTTACTCCATTGGCAGGTATTTTTGCTAAATAAAAACAAAACAATTCCCATTTAAAAAATTTTTTGTCGCATTTCTGTATATATGTTTTTTGCAGTGCGCTGACTCACTTCATCAGTCTCAAATGGCAACTGTACTGTGACAGACCACAAGGCCTTGCTTGTGGATGGTTAAATCAGTCCAATTTATCACTGGACTTACACTTTCAACCATTCAGAACATGTATGGCACGGAATGACTGAAGAGACCACTTTCCATTATCTTAGATCTTACCCGCCCAGGTAAAAAACTGGCCTACCATCCAGAAAGTACTACCTCAAAATTGAATACTACACCAGAAGACATAAAAAGTTGTTTACCTGCAAACGACTGAACTATTAATCACATATAGGTTTCTTCTTAACCTCTGGACCAGACTCCATTATGAAAGCACCTTCTCTACTGAAACAATGTTTCCGATTGTCTATAGCACAACAACTTGTGCTTACCATTACTGCTTGTTCTACCTGTTGCATCTTGAGTTGATGCACATTATGATGCACATGAAAGGTAAGGTTTACTGTACGATAGTGAGACCAGCTATGTTATATGGGTTGGAGACGGTAGCACTGACCAGAAAGCAGGAGACAGAGCTGGAGGTAGCAGAGTTAAAGATGCTAAGATTTGCACTGGGTGTGACAAGTGATGGATAGGATTAATAACAAATACATTAGAGGGTCAGCTCAGGTTGGACGGTTGGGAGACAAAGTCAGAGAGGCAAGATTGCGTTGGTTTGGACATGTGCAGAGAAGAGATACTGAGTATATTGGGAAAAGGATGGTAAAGATAGAGCTACTAGGCAAGAAGAAAAGAGGAAGGCCTATGATGTGGTGAGAGAGGACATGCAGGTGATGGATGTAACAGAACAAGATGCAGAGGACAGAAAGACATGGAAAAAGATGATCCACTGTGGCAACACTTAATGGGAGCAGCCGAAAGAAGAAGATTATTTGTGATTTCTGTTATAGCATGTGCATGTCCTTCAGTTTTAGTAGTATTTAAGATTTAAAACATGGCCATGGATCAAACCAAATTTAATTTGCGTACACTTTTTAAAAAAACTGATGTTAGTTAGTAGCAAACACTTGATTTTAAAGATAAAATTGTAAACTTGATTTAGAAGTGTCTGCAAATGAGAGAAACCCAGCTATTAATTTTTGTTATATTAGTTAATTTGGTTTTAAAATGCTGCTCCTCTTAACATATTTAAATACTGTATGTTAAACAGTAAGTGTAAGAGGACAGTGTGGGCTCTGAATGCATGCATTTTCCCCATTTCTGTGTGCATTTTCTCTAAGTACTCCAATTTTCCTCCCAAAGGCCATTAAACTTTGTTTGGCTGGTGACTCTAAATTGGCCCTGTATAAATAAGTGTGAACGTGCACAGGAGTTCGTCCAGCAATGGGCTGCTGACCTATTCAGATTTATTCTTCTCCTTATGCCCGTTACTGCTGAGAGAGCGTCAGATACCCGTAACCCTTAAATTGGAATGCATGAACCTGGAAAATAAATAAATTGCTAAATTAACGAATTAGCATTGTCAGGGGAGGCTCCAGGCCTTGTGACCCTCAATTGCATTAAAGAGTGTGGGAATGTTATTTTAAGTTTATTAATAATAGACACAAAAATGAATTCAGGTAATAGGGCATTGCAGCGAGGAGCAGGTAACACATCATCTTTTGTATTTTTGAGCCTGATTTTTCATTAACAAATTGATGCCTTAAAACAAATATAAAGATGCAACACCAACAGAGATAGGAGGACATTGAAGATTAAACCCTCACAGAACAAAAACACGTGCAGCAATTTTAAAGATTTGTAGAATTCTAATACCCACACCTGGGTGTTAGACTCAATAGTCAAACTGAAGAAATGTGGATTTTAATTGAGTCAAACCTTTTGCTCAAGGCACATATAACAAAAAACAATTGTTGACAATACTCAGTATATTGAGTCGGGAATAGCAAAAAATTGTTCCCCATTATCATGAACTTGGAAAATGGATGGCTGGACAGTTGTTAGCCACCCATTTTTTGAACTTCTGTTAGGTTGCGGCCAGCCAAAACCTATCAACCTTGGACAAAACCGTAGTCAGCTGCAGCAGACATACATATCAATGTAAATATCCAGATCAATGTTGCAAAAAGCCTTCACAGGGTGCACTCATTAACTCATACTGGGCCAGTTTAGAGTTCTCAGTTAACCTAGTCTGCATGTCTTTGAGATGTACTGTACAAGGAAAACAAGAATACTCAGAGAAAAGCCACATGCAGAGATACGGAAAACACTCATATATGTTTAAACTTGTTAAGGACAGATTTTGCAAAAATGTTAGAAAGATTTTCTTCATGCAAAGAACTATGGATATATATAGCAGTGTGGTAGAGAGTAGAACTTCAAGGACCTTCAAATCCCAACCTGATGTTATTTTGGGAATAGGGCAGACAAGATTGTTGGAGTGAAGGGCCTGTTCTAGTCACAATTGTTCTTATGCTCTAAATTCCATTGGGAGTAACATTCAAATACAAGACTTCACAGCTATAAGACAGCTGTGATACCTTTGAACACCACACTGCACTATGCATTCAGTTGTATAAGATGAATAGCTTTTGTCATCATTTAAACCAAAGTTCACCACTTTTAAGATTAAGTAGATATGGGGCAAGACGCAAACTACATCCAGACAGACACAGTGACCAAACTCTACACAACGTAAATGTATACCCCATGGGCATCTTTCAAAAATAAATCAAAAATCTTCATCACTCCTAAGTAAAAGTAGTGTTCTATATTTAAAAAAGCCCGCCTTACAAAACAAGCAAGCATTTAGCACTGTGTATTTGCTCTATTAAATATTCAATGTTTATTGACTTGAATAATCTGCTTCATGATTCCTTGGAATTATGCACACCCAATCTTGATATTTTAAGTCAGACAAATTATTTACCTTAAACGTGGTTGTTAATTTAACTTTAAAACTAATTAAATAAATTAAAAATGAAAGTGCGTTCAATATCAATTACTGCATTATTTTGCAAATATTGTGTCATCAGTTTAATCGTAAATTTTACATACAATGGATAAGTTGGCACCTACAACATACCCACCCCGCTACAATCCAAGCTTTATACTCTAGGGTTCATCCATCCATCCATCCACCTATCTTCCAATGTGGACAAAAGGAGAACATGCAGTCTCCATATAGGGAGCACTCAGGACACAAATCCCACCCTACATACTACAAGGTAGCAACACTTCCCACATGCAGCCATATTGTAGGGAGCTCAAACAGCATTTATGCAGTAGACTTGAGACTCATGTCATGTATTCTTTAAGACATCTGTGCAACAAGAATCTCACTTTTACATTGGTGACAGCATGCTTAAAGTTTAAAGAAAGTAAATTAGAATCGGTGATCTTCCTTCCACTTTCAGACCCTCAATTCCACATCATGGAAGGCTAAGCCAACCTCAGAAGCCATATGTCAGCAACAGTTCTGAAGAAACAGTCTAGTAGATTGCAATGAAATTCACTACATGTTTATGCATACATTATTTATTATTATTACTTATTATTTGAATGATGCCTCTATTCAAGGCAATTTACAACATTTGAGATACAATTGATTACATTTCTTTTGTTTTTCCAGTTGGAGTCCAACATCACTTGCGTGTGCATTGGGATAATATTGTTGACAGTTGCTATGCCATCGCTAGGCTTGACGACCAGTAGCATGCGACACATAATTTCAATACAGCAACAGCGTAAAGGTCAGCGTCTTACACTTCCTCATCGTCCAAGGTTCGGATTCATGAACAGACAACCTTGAGCGTCATTGTTAGTTTCTGAGTAACAACAAACTTTTATGGCCCCTGAATTAAGACTTGATTTTGTTTTGGCTTTAGTTACATGTTCCTTTCTTAGCTCATGGCTTACTCTAACTGCTCTGTTTGTTGACTACAATTCTGGCTACACATGCTGATCTTAACTTAGTTAAATTTAGTCTTTTGCTTACATTTTTTTCTGCCTGTCATCTCCTGATTCCATTTTCACTCTCAAAACTACAGTCACGCTGTGCAAGCAGTACAGATGATATTGGTGCACCACTCTTTTGGGATTATATAAACACATTATAGCATTCTGAAAATTTCTTATGTAACCTCGAGTAGTCCTCTGCATTGCAATTTCAGAGATGTAGCAGATGGAGGGCACAAAAGATTTTGCAAGAACACTTTATTTATTCATCTGTGAATATTAATATAAAGGGTATCATTACCTATAGATCTTCTCAATGGCCATTATAGAACTAAAAATAAGATAACTTTCAAAACATTAATTATAACCTACCTAAGAATATTAATAAACAGGGTGTCATCCCCTGCACATCATGTAATATAAAATAAGTATGTTCACAATTGATGTTTAAAAAATAAATACTATTAAAATAAAAAATAAAGGAAATGTTAATTTTGAAGCAAAAAAATATTATTAAAATAATAAATACACTGCAGTGGGCTGGCGCCCTGCCCGGGGTTTGTTCCTGCTTTGCACCCTGTGCTGGTTGGGATTGGCTCCAGCAGACCCCCGTGACCCTGTGTTGGGATATAGCAGGTTGGGAAATGTCTGACTAATAAATACAAGAAACTCTATGTTGAAGCAAAAGACAAACTGTCACCTCACAAATGTTATGTAACAATATTAATTTTTGTGTATTTTGTTTTGATGTCATTTTACAATTGACTTTTCAGATTTCTATTTATTTTCTGCTATTTTTGTAGGTATGTGCTGTCTTTTTAATGAGATTCCATTCTGTGCTATTTGTGGGTGAAGCCCCAGGAGGTGGGCCCCCTTCTGATGTGCCTGCCTTTATTTGGAGCAATAAGAGATCAGCCAGTGGATAATCGAAAGTTGTCTGTTGGAGTCCTGTAACTTTGTTTTCTTTTGATATTTTCTGGTTCTGGATTTTCTGTTCCTGTTTTTGGATTTCGTTTGTGGTTTTAATATTGGGATTTGTTTACCTTAGGTTGCTATGGTTACCACCTTCTTTTTGCCCCTTTTTGCTCCTGTTGTGTATTGTTATGTCCATTAATGAGTTAAATTTATATTCATCTTGATTGACATTCCTGCTATTGTTAACTTCCAGTAGAATGTTAGGGGGTGACATTTTAAAATGGAAAAAGGAAGTTCTTAAAAAGGGTTTTTTTCTTGTTATATTGTTATATGCAATGTTAATTTGCATGCTTCTTACAGTTAAGAATCACTTCTCAAAGTCTATGTGTCATCTACCACTATTATAGTTCATTTGAGATTTTGTTAGATTTTTCTATTTTTTGCCAGAAATATACCGTAGATCCCGTTATATAAGCCGAGAATTTCGTCCTAGATTTTTGGCTTGGAGTTTGGGGGTCGGTTTATACAACGAGTATCGTTTCAGATTCAAGATTTCCAGCGCAATGCCAGTTTTGCCGATGAATACGGAAGTAAATAATGACGAAACCACAGACTAACTTTGAATGCCGGTACTTTAAATTAAATAAAGAATTTATTCAAAAAAGTGTTTTAGTTGTTGATTTTTTAAATAAAATTTATAATAAATTATCGGGAAGTTTAAAATGAAATTTTTTGTTTTGATTTACGATCGACATCTTGCGTTACGAAACGGATGCGGTCACGTGTATCCGCTTGCGCGATTGTAAACAAACAACCGAGAGCGTTAGTAGCGTCAGTTGGAGCCCAGATACATGTGTTTGTGGATGTAATTGCAGTGATTTACCTATATATATAATTCATTAGGACCATGCAAGCAAGACACATAATTGCTAAGGAAGGAAGAGAAGGTAAAAGTAAGCGATCGCAATCGAAATGAAGATGGACATTTTGTGGAAATATCTCCTCCCTTACTGCAGCCCAAAGATGTCAAATTAAATGGTGAGTACAGTATGAAATTGTTTCTAGAATAGAATGCCTTTTATTGTCACTATACGCATCTACAATGAGATTAAAAGCAGCTCCTTCAGTGCAGAAAAAAGTTCTGTACAGTGGAACCTCGGTTCACGACCATAATTCGTTCCAGAACTTTGGTCGTAAACCGAGTTGGTCGTGAACCGAAGCAGTTTCCCCCATAGGATTGTATGTAAATACAATTAATCCGTTCCAGACAGTACAAACTGTATGTAAATATGTAAATATATGTAAAGATTAAGCACAAATATAGTTAATTACACCATAGAATGCACAGTGTAATAGTAAACTAATGTAAAAACATTGAATAACACTGACACAAAACACCCAGGCTCCCTGCTCAGCTATAGGAGCTGGCTCGCTCGCGCTCCCTCCCTCCCTCAGCTACAGGAGCAGGCTGGCTGACGCTCTCTCTCTGTAGCGCGCGCGCGCACACACACACACACACACACACACACACACACACACACACACCCTATCCCCCCCCCCCATCCCTTCCCTGTCAGCTGCCCCCTCTCTCTCTGCGCTTGCTCGCTCACGCTCTCTAATCTCTCTGTAGCACGTGCTCACGCAGCAATTTTTTAAAATGAGTTTTAAGCACAGCAGAAAAAAACGAACATTAAAACAAATCCGAAGTGCAGTGCATGCAAACACCAACTCGCAAGCAACCAGAAAAGAAAGATTGCAGGAGATCACGCTATTAAACTTAAAGCCTAATCGCTGTAAACACTGTTTTTAAAATGAGTTTTAAGCACAGCAGAAAAAAGGAACATTTGAAAAAAGATAAAAGTAACATTGCAACAAATCGCGTTATGAACTGAAAAATTAACTTTTGAAAAATCCGTAATACAAAAACCACCAAGAAAACTAACCTTGCATGAGTCGAGTTCTGGCATGAAGTGTTTTCCTTCAGGTGTTTTCTCTCTTGTGATTTCTTGGGTTTCTGGTGCTTTTAGCTGGTAGGAGTGAAAGCCTCATGCAGCCATTCCAAAAACAAACTCCTTGTGACCCAATCCTTCGGGTTTGCGCCCCACATTACTGGCAGTCTGGCTTTGTTTACATTGTGCTGCTTGAAAGCACGAGGGTTCTCCGATTGGTAAATGAGTAAACTGGTAAACATTTTTTCCACCTTTTGTAATTTCTTTCTTTACTTCGATTTCAATTTTCTTCAAAACTTTCTTCTGACCACTCTCCACTTGCTTAGAAGCCATAGTTAACTGCAAAAGCACACGAAATACTGTAGAGCACAGAGAGAGTGCACGTCTTATTGAAAACAATGAACAAGGAGCGGCTTTGCTTAAATGAAAAAGCATGGCAGCTCTCTTTCTCTCTCAGGCTGCCTGTGGGGGGAGGGGGAGCTTGCACTACAGCCTACAGATAGGCAGGAAAACACGTGCAGCAATCTCCTCCTCCCCCTTCCCAGCAGGCACATGCTCGCTCGCTCTTGCTTGTTCTCTCTCTCTCTCTCTCTCTCTCTCTCAACTGAGGGCCTTAGGAAACTGGCTTGTTCAGCAAACACGTGCAGCAGTCTCCTCCTCCCCCTTCCCAGCAGGCATGTGCTCGCTCGCTCTTTCTCTCTCTCTTCTCTCTCTCTTTCAGCTCAGCTTGCAGGCAGGCAAGGGAACCTGGCTTGTTCGTATACCGAGTGTGTGGTTGTGAACTGAGGCAAAAGTTTGGCGATCTTTTTGGTCGTGAACCGAGTTGTACGTGAACCGGGACGTTCGTGAACCGAGGTTCCACTGTATAGGGCTTGTATGGTTGTTTTTTAGCTTTAGCATAACGCCGGATCTGCGGCCCCGCTTCTGCTTTCTTTCCCTCCTCCGTCTGTGTTGTCTCCTAGACCGACAACAATCCACGGAGAGCCCGCTGGTCTCGCTATGTTGTCTGGGATGTTGTGCATGTGATGAAAAACACTCGAAGCAGATGTCTGGCTCTGGACACCGATGTCTATAAGGTTCTGAATGGTGTAGCAGATGTTCGCCAAACCGATCGTGCACAAACAAGGACAAAAAAAAAGTACAAAAACAACAAAAAAGTGCACTGAAAAGGAGAGCCCTGAGCCGCTGCGACCATGCGTGCCGCCATGCTCCTAGCTTAATCGAAGTAGGCTAGGCACTTTTTATAACTTTTTGGTTAGTACATTAGAAAAATTATTGGTGTTTTGGTAAATTATGCACATTATATTATATATCAAAAATGCCGGCAATCTCAAATTCTCGCCGATAAACATTATAAATATACCCGAAGTGACACTTTTAAGGAAATTTAGAAAATTTTGCTTGGAGAAGGGGGTCGGCTTAAATACCGGTCATCGGCAAATACATGTAATTTAGTAGGTAGAGAAGGGGTTCGGCTAATATACCGGGTCGGCCTGTATTCCGGGATCTACGATCTTTTTTAAAGACTGTCTGGTGTACTTTTAACTACAAGTTTTCAGTTTCTCTCTCTAGTATGGTATTTTTGCACACTCTGGGACCTTTAAAATTTATTAAACTTTCAAAGCCAGTTGCCCATTTTAGGGCTTACTGTGCCAGAAGCCAGCAGATAGTTGTCAGGGCCAAGTTGGCCGGAAGGGTTCTTCTAGACTGGCCACAGAATGATCCTTACCTGCTTTATGATTATATTGTAGGCTTCAAACCCATTTTTGCCATGCCTGTGTCTTCAATTCACAGCAACAGTGGCCATTACAATACTTAGAGCATGCTAAAACATGCATGGCCTTTTTCTGCAGGAAAGTTCCATTTACATGGTGGGGGTGTCGATGTTAAGTATGTCTTAGATCTGTAATGGCACCATCCCTCACAGAAATTAAAACTTAAAAAAAAATTCCTGGGATTTTAGCTGTCAAATTATAATGAAACTAACTTAAAAAAAAATAAAACTGTCTATTTAACCTCCAGTACACTTAATCCCATTCCAGATCATGGATGGCTGATTCCACGTCATCATGCATACATCCAATCAGGGCAACTTTTGAATTGCTAGTTAAACTATCGTGCAAGTCATTGCGACATAAGAATAATACAATTAATAATTATTGCAAATTTAAAATTGATTATCCTCCCAAGAAAATGTAACCTAACAATCATCAATTGCCAAACATTAATTTCACTGCACTTATTTTGTTTTGTCGGTTGACGTCTTTAAATTTGGAGACCGTACATTTCTCCAAGGCAGAGAGAGAAACCAGCTGCCTTCTTGGCAATATTAACATGAACCATCCTTCTATATAAAAGCGGTCGGGTGTCCTTCCGTCCCGTGAGTGCTACGCAAGCGCGGAGTTTTACACACGCCCCGTCTATTTTGCAATGCACGATGGGATTTGTAGTTTCATTTTTCCAGGTAAAAGATGATTTTCTACTCCAGACTGTGCGATTTCTTCTTCTTCTTTCTTACTATATAAAAGCAGTCTGGATTGTCCTTCTGTCCCGTGAGTGGAAAGCGTAGCGGTATTCCGCTTATCACAGACTTACTACTTGCAGCTTGCGGTACGAAGCGACATGATGTGAGCAGAGTTCTGGTGCTCCCATAGTTCCCTTGCTTTTGTGCGCGATGCGCTGGAAAAATAGACACAATTATGTCTCTGGAAATAATTAATGCTGATGGAGTACAAATGCCTCACCGCGTAGTAAATATCAGGGGGATTCAAAAGGGCGACCTCAATATAGAAAAAAATTTTAAATTTCATCACAAAAATAACAGAAACTACGAGTATTAAAGTAATACCGCTCAAATGCAATATAACCAAATTAATGAATTTGTATAAAATATCAAATTGATCTACATATTGAATTGCCTTAAGAACTGGTCAACTTAAAAGTTGGTCGCCTTAAAAGATGGGTGAGCTTAGTCCATCAATAAAAGTTATCATATGTCCAAGATATTGCAAAACTGGCTTCTCAGTGTGCTGTCCGTCAGATATAAAAAACACAACATATTCTCAACGATTAACTTTTTCTGTGTACACAACTGTTATACTGCATTTGTGAGCAATTCCTCCTAACAGATACATAATGTTTTACCTCTCTTTTATTAACACTTTCTTTTTAATAAAATATTGAATAACCCTTCTTTTAATGGACTTCAGATTTTTCATCAACAAGCTAAAAAGATCAGATTATTCCATTAACCCAGTTTTGATGGGTTAATTCAGCTTCAATGGAAATACACTTAATCAAGTGTTAAAGACAAAAACATGGTATTAAAGTGTTCAACCATCCATTCTCAGGGGTGATGGGATGTATCTTAGCAACAAGGCAAGGGTGGGAATGAAACCTCAGAAGAGACTTTGGTTGATAACACAGAACCGTTTTAAAGGGTTTTTATAAGAGCAGCTGCCCAGAACATGAACTTCACATTAGCTTCTAATAGAAATATATATATATAATTATACTAATGATTAATATATCTTGAGAAAATAACCCTAAGTAATATCAACACAGCTAAGACTCTGTTTCTCTCCCTACTGATCATCCTGCTGCACTGGGTCTCATTACCCTTAAAGCTTTACCATTTTCCTCATAATAATTCTGTAGAGCTATACTTTGTTTTCTAAATCACTCACAGGTAAGTCAGCTAATTACACAAATAAACAGTCCTGATGGCAGCTGCTTTGTTCTGCTGTCTGCATAACAATGAACTCTAAGTGCCTGCTGAGGTATGAGCATGGGCTAATTAAAGGGTTATCATCATCACCACCCTTCGGAAGTAAAGTAGAGTGTGACTGCAAGTTTCCAATGTCCATATAATATACAAGCAAAGACCCGAAGGAGGTCTCTTTCTCAGTGCACAACAGCATTATGAGGCAATTTCTTCATTAAGGTAGGAGCAATTCAGCAAGTATCTAAGTCAAGTCATTTGTGTTAAATTGTATTGCTCTACTAGGTAAGCAAATAGTGGTAACTATTTTAAGTCAGAACAGCAATTTACTATTATAATAAAAAATATTGTACATTTACTTCTGCCTCTCAGCACCAGCATCCTACATTGAAAACTTCACTGTTATTTGTCAGCCTGGATTTAAGTTCATTTTATGATTTATTGCTGTTTTTGTTGTATTTAACAACATCCAAACAGTGTCCCTTCAAATGTTCTTATGTTCCTTGGACTTTGTGGATGGAGCCACAGGAGGCGGAGCCAACCTGGCATCACTGCTACTTTCATTCCAATACCCCCCAACTATAAACAGCTGTTAGGAGGAGAGGCCCAGGTGGTTCATTGAGTTCGGTTGGAGTTTGTTTTGTAAGCATTGACTTTAATTGGGAGGTTCTCTGACTTATTTTGCCTTCAGTCTTTGGCTTGTGGAATTTGGACATGATCACCTTATGACTGCCTGAATGTGTCTCTTTATAAGTCAGACTTTGATGGTTCTGTCCCTTGTAAGGCATTTTTGATATTTCTTAAACTTTGACTGCCAGGTCCCTGTTTTTGGCCTGCTTAGGCCAAAGCCTGCAGATAGCAATCGGGGAATAAACTGGACCTGGGTAAGGCTCTTCTGAGTGGAATGTGGAGGTCCAGCACATTTTAGTAGCTCATTTTGGAAGCCTGGCATCCCATTTTTCCTTGTTTGAGACTCACATCTCATAAAACTTTCCCTCTGTGTCGAGTTTGACTGTCCCCTTTTATCCTGCTGCACCCTTATGTACTGTCTCACTCTCTCAGGCCAGCAGACCAGATGTTTTTACTTGTTTCTAAGACATGATGCAAACTCCGAGGTGATCAGGCTTTTTTAGTTGCAGCTCCAAAACTCTGGAACGATTTGCCATTGCATGTTAGGCAGGTTCCTTCACTTGTGGTCTTTAAATCGTATCTAAAATCACACTTTTACTCCCTGGTTTTTAACCCAATTAAGATATGTTGACTATCTGTGTACTTTTTATTATGAATTTCTTCAGTTCTTATGTGTTTCTGTTTCTTTTACTCTTTGGTTATTGTGTGTCTCATATGTTGGGTTTTATTGTGCAGCACTTTGGTCAGCCTTGATGTTGTTTTTAAAGTGCTTTATAAATAAATAAAATCCTTTTGCATTTTTCTACCTGAAACTGGCAACTCTTTAATTATATCCTTAGGTGAGAACAAACCTGAGCAAGGAACAAATTATATGTCTAGATGGCAAATTATTTCAACTATTTAAAAATATAAATTAAAATTGAATTCTTATACATACAGTATTTTAGAGATTTAGTTTAGCTATAGCTAGACTGAGTGCCATTATGAACAATGTTGCACATTCTCTAGCTGACATGCTGATGCTGAGTACTTATAGCCAACAAATATTCAACAGAAGTGTGTTGAGACTCACTGTGACTATAACTATTAAGTCAGAAGTTTTCATTCTTTTTAATTTCTTATGCTTTTAGTCATTCTGGAGTGTGTGTATAATAATATTTTAAATATTCTATAATTATTGTTCCTTTAAAAGGCTAAATTTCCTGTTCCTAAGGGGAATTATTTTCAAATTTGTGTGTCTCAAATTTTATTAGCTGTTACCAAGTTCAAGCAATCTTGAATCTTAATTGAAATCTTTTATTTATAGCAGTATTTTGTCTCTGTTTTCATATTTACAGACAAGCCCATTAGTGAACCCCTGGGATAGCACAGCTGTAGCACTTATAATAAAGATTGTTGGCTCAACTTCAGTGCCCCTGTTTTGCAATCTGAATCTCAAGTAAAATGTTCCCTGTGACCATAGTCTTTATTTCAAATACTCTTTTTTAAAAATGAGAATGTCTTCAGCACCTTTTTTTGGATTTCAGAGCTAAATTTATGACTTCTAAAATCCAACCTTTACTATTGTTTCCAAAAGAATAAAATATTCACACTAAAATACAGTACAACTGATACCTCAGTAAAGTATGGGAAGCCAGTGTGCCTTTGTGGCTTGAATACCAATTACATGGCCATCAGCCAATTCCCCACCACTGCCATACTGCATGATCCAGGGCAGCTCATTTTACTTGAATATTGTACAAAACCTATATATTGAAACAATCTGACTATATATCTGAATTTGCACAGAACATTGAGAATACCCACTTTGAGAACTGGCTTTCTTATATAAAAGGTTTTTGGGATCATAGTCCATCTCAGCAGCAACTAATAATACATAAAATAAAGCTACAGAACCCCAGCCCTGGATAAGATGCCAGTCTATGACTAAGCAAACTCCTTATCATTTTATTTATTTATTTATTTATTTGCTTTTAGCTTTCTATTCCAATGTCTTAGCAGCATATCTGATTGGATGAGTAATAACTTTCTCAAACTAAATAAAGATAAACCAAAAATCTTAGTGATTGGCAAACATGGATATAGTGAGGATACTGGAAATAAATATTTGATCCCTAGGTTTAAACATTAAGTCAGAATTAAAGAATTTAGGGGTAATCATCGACTCTGACCTAAACTTTAAAGCATACATTAACCAGATTACTAGGACTGCTTTCTTTCACTTAAAGGAGCAGAGCAAAAAATTAGACCTTAAATAACTTTACAAGACACTGAAGAATTAGTTAATGCTTTTGGTTTTAGTTGACCTGATTATTGTAATGCTCTCCTAACAGGATTACCTAAGAAAGACATCAATCGGTTGCAATTAGTGCAGAATGCAACAGCCAGAATCTTAAGTAGAAAAAGAAAATTTGAGCACATCTCTCCAGTTTTAGCATCATTACACTGGTTGCACATGCCATTCAGAATTGACCTTAAAGCCTTAAATAATCTTGCTCCAACCTATATTTTGGAATGCCTGTTTCCCGACACTCCAAGTCGTAACCACAAATCCTCAAATGGCGGTCTGCTTATTATTCTTGGAACCAAGATTTAAAGAGGTGGTGAGGCGGCCTTTTGCTGTTATGCACCTAAAATCTAGAATACTTTACTTATAGAAATTCACCAAGCTAACTGTGGAAGATATTTAAAAAAATTGCAAAAAACTCATTAATTTAATATGACCTTTCATAACTATATTTTAGTTGTATTCCCAACAGAATATGTGAGCATAGAATTATCATATTCTTTAGGGATCTGCAATCTGTGTACTAATACTAATTAGTGTATGAAAATCTGCTATTCTCATTTATTTTCTCCGGTTCTTCTGTGGTGGCGATCTGTGCAGCCCCCAGAGAGGACGGAATGAAGACGAGTGTCTCAGCTGTCCACGAGACCAGCTCCATCAAATCCCACCATGTGAATCATGAAATCTACGATTTTGATTCAGGAATAATTATGTTAGGTAGATTTCCCAGTGGGGACTGGGTGGACTATTGGCCTTGGAACCCCTGCAGATTTTATTTTATTTTTTCCAGTCCAGCTGAAGTTTACTTTTCTGTCCTCCCAGCCATCTGACATTACCTTGTTGTGTTGTTATTTATTTTTTAATATTATTGCTTCCTTTTAATTGTTTTCTCTTCTTGTAACTTTCTTTTTGTCATCTTGTAAAGCATTTTGCTTTACATTGCTGTATGAAAATGTGGTATATAAATAAATGTTGTAATTATTTATTTATTGTTTCTATTTATAATTTTGTCTGTCCCCCTGACCATGTTAATTTCATAGTTACTTTGAGCATGGCTCTAAACTCGATGTGTCTTTGTGTTACTCAAAATGTCCATCAGTCTATTAATTTTCTGAACCTACTTTCTAGAGAAGGGTTCCAGGGTGAAATGTGGCAGACTCTGGAAGTACTAAGCAATTAATTGAAATACACACTTATGCTGGATGAAATCAAAGCCACCATTTAACATAACAGTCATAATTTAATATTTTTGGCATATGTCAGATAAGCTGGCAGATTGAGAACATAGAAAACTGTGCAGAGAATAAACCCAGATCCTCAGACCTATGAGGTATAAACATTACCTGCTGTACTGCCCCTCCGAATAAAAGCATAAAATACACATGAAAACAGAAAATACAATATTTAACTTGTTTTCATACAAGTTTGTGTGCTCTGCTTGTTGGTGTCCTGCAGTGGACTGGGAATTTGTTTACCAATTGCTATACGGATTCTTTAGATCCTGTATGTCTGCTTTGATGTGGAGTCAGTAGGCCTCTGAGATGTAAGATCTATGAGGTTCTTTGATTTGGTCTGGGAATCTAGATCTGGCTGCTGAAGTGGCAATCCTGATGGAGAATACATTAGTAAACCACAGCACCATAACTTTGTAAACTGCAGAAGTGACAAGACAGAAGTCAATCAGTTTCACAAAGACAGGCTCTCTATTTCATCAACATGGGAATCTCAGTTTTATTGTTTGCTACTGTCAGTTTTATTGTCCCTTCACACAAACACAATGATGCTTTTCGACACAACTGTGAGATTTGGTTTTAAGGCTATAAATTCTTATATATGTTGCAATCCTAAGAAGACTCAGAGGAATCACAAACAGGGTTATATTTATAGATGTAGAGCTAATTCAAAGAGAGAGTACTCAAAACAAACTCCTAAAATAAGAATTATCATAAAAAGCAAGGACACTGAACTTGAGTGAAGTATTTATTGTTTAGAAGTGACCAGTGTACATATTCACAAAATAAATCAATAACAAAATAGATGCAGTATTTACTTGATAAAACACTTTCCGAACATCATTAGCTCTACCACCTCTGTCTCTAAAAATTCACTGTTATTCATAATATACTTAATGCAACACTCACCACCAGCAAGACATAGAGTAAGAAAATAAAAAGCCACAACTCATTCTCTGCTCCAAATGGGTTAGTGCACCACACACATTTTGAACAGCCACTATGACTGTACCATTTGAAAGTGAAGATAGTTTTGGCTTTTTTTTAATCGCACTGCCATTCTAGAAGGGGTTTGTTACTCCCTTGATGTCACTACATTGGTTACCTGTGTCATTCAGAATTGACTTTAAAATACTGCTTATGGTTTACAAAGCCTTAAATTATGTCCCTCCATCTTATATTTCCGAATGTCTTTCACCTTACATTCAAAATCGTAACCTTAGATCTTCAAATGAGTGTCTGCTTAGAATTCCAAACTTAAAAGAAGTGGTGAGACAGCATTCTGCTGTTAGGCACCTAAAATGTGGAATAGTTTACTGATAGAAATTCGCCAAGCTAATATGGTGGAGCACTTTAGAAAACTGCTAGAACCTCATTATTTTAACATGGCTTTCTCATACCTTCATTTTATTTCGACCCTGACATTCTGTATAAGCATTTAATTATCATTTACTTTCGTGGCTCTGAAATCCATACTACGTAAATATTGTTGTTGTAATTGTTGCAAGAAATTGTGGTATATATTAATTTGCCACTTAATGTTTTGTTATGTCCATTATTTAAGGGCTTAATCAAGTAAGAGATTCCACATATATTATAAAACAGGGGATCCAATTTACCTCGCTGCTCGTCTGCCTCCACAGAAACCTTTCAGCTCCAGAGGCCGTGTGTTCTCTTCCATATACCTTTCACTTTGAAATATCTTTGATATTATTCAATGACGCTGCCTAGAAATGAATTACATTTTACTACATACTATGAAGAAGATCATAGATAAATCTGAAAAACTGCCAGTGCTCCAGTTATTTCAGTTATGAGCCACGAAAAGCATCTACAGAAGGGAGGTGAATTTGAATAGACAGAGATTGCTGTAGGAGTCTGTAAGAACATTGCATGGCACCAGCAGTGGTGTTTGGCAATGCTATAATGATTATGAAATATAATTCATTTCTTGATTTTAAATTGAAATGAATCACAATTCTGAAATACCTCATCATTTTGCAAGCTTAAGTAAATGGTGGTGCGTTTGTAGAAAATGTTTGCAGCAAAAGTGTTCTCCCCAGAAATTTTTTCCAGCCGGGTGGCAATAAAAAGTAGCCGGGTGGGGTGGTACGGGGAAATTTGGTGGTGTGGAAAATTAAATGTGCACTATTTTTATTAGTTAATTATTATTAACTAGACATTAAGCCCATTACAATAACGGGCGCTAGAACAGTAGTGCATAAACATTAGTAGGAACAGTCTGCATTAAATGGCAAGGGACCTTGTATGTGGCTGTAATATGCATCACTGTATTGTGTGCCTTTAATTTTCTCTCTCAGTAATACTGGTTTGTATTTCCGTAAAATGCCTGTAATTTTGTCTGACAGTAATACAGTAGAACCTCGGTTCACGACCATAATTCGTTCCAAAATTCTGGTTGTAACCCGATTTGGTCGTGAACCAAAGTAATTTCCCCTATAGGACCATATGTAAATACAATTAATCCGTTCCAGACCATATGAACTGTATATAAATATATATTTTTTAAGTTTTCAAGCACAAATATAGTTAATTATACCATTGAATGCACAGCGTTAATAGTAAACTAAATGTAAAAACATTGAATAACACTGAGAAAACCTTGAACAACAGAGAAAACTAACACTGCAAGAGTTTGCGTTATAGCCTTACAACCCGCTCACTAAAAACACCTTTTTTTAAATGAGTTTTAAGCACAGGGAAAAAAAATTAACATTTGAAAAATCCGTAATTTAATAAACAACCAAGAAAAGTAACATTGCAACAATGCACGCACTCGCCTGTGTGTGTGTGTGTCTGTCTCTCGCGTATGTGTCTCTCTTAAGCGCATGCCTCTGTGTCTGTGTGTGTGTCTCTCTTGCCTGTGTGTTTGTGTGTCTGTCTGTCTGTCTCGTGTGCACCTGTGTGTGTGTGTCTGTCTGTCTCATGCAAGCCTGTGTTTGTGTGTGTCTGTCTGTCTGTCTCAAGCGCCTGTGTGTGTGTGTGTGTGTGTCTGTCTCGAGCGCGCCTGTGTGTGTGTCTGTCTCTCTCACTGCATGGGGAATGTACAGGAAGAGACTGAACACGTGCCGTGTGGCCCCGCGCATGCGCACTTCACCAGAAGGCACACACACACGGACACCTGGACGCACACAGGGGTTTTATTAAAGAGGATTATTTTCCAAAGCTCAATATGACTTCCTTTTTTAAGGTTTGACACTTGTGCCAGAATATTTTTATTAAATTTAAGAAGTATCCAATTCAGGATCCTGCAACCCTAACAAAAATTTTAAATAATTGTTATGACATAAACAAAGAGGCACAAGTATTGTCGCTGTCGGGAAGAAAAGTGAAAAAAGTATTGGAAACCAAATGAAGAAAAATTAAAAAATATTCTTCAAAGCCAACTTGCATATGCAGAAGGTGTCTTCAGTTAAATATTTATTCTTCTTTTCTTTCTAGAGGCTCAGTTGTCTGCAGCTTTCCCATAATCAAAGTCCCCAGGATCTGGGCCCTTCAAGTAGATCACTTGTACACTGTCTTAGTAACTGTACTGCAAAGTCATCAGACAGCCATATAGTGTCACTGGCCATTTTCAGCTTAATCTGGGGAATGTTCAGAATATTTTTAATTTCCGTTAAACCAGCTATCCTAACTGAAGAATTTTGGAAGAAATAGAACAACTGCCTTAAGATGTTCAGTTTTGTTAAATAAGGTACAGCAGCTGCTGCTTGGGCTCTTGCAAGGGCCAATCGGTGTTTTTACACAGTGGCAGTTGACCAAGAGTCCAGATGTTTTATCTTTAAGCAGTTTTGCCACACCTTTCTGTTTCCCAATCATAACAGCCACTCAATCTGAACCTAGTCCAACCAGATTAGCAGTTTTCATAGAGTGTCCATAGTCTCACTCAGTGTGTTGGTTATAGTCTCCGCTATGCAGTCAATCATATTGCGGGTTGATACAAAGCTAACTCTGACCTCTTTAGTGACCTGGCAAACATATTTAATGTAAATAATTGTTTTATATCTGAGATATCTGTGGTTTCATCACACAGAATACTGAAAAACGTTTCTGTGTGTATATTTTTCAGTATGTTAGATTTTATTTCTGATGCTAAGACATTTAGCAGCTCTTGCATTATTCTTTCAGAGGTGTAATCTGCATTTTTACCAACATTAAGACTTTTTAGTTGGAAAGGGAGAGCCTGTTGGATATTCAATTCACACTTGCACTACGGCAGGTACGCATTCTGGACATTTCCACTTTAATCTCAACACTTATGTCGAGAATATAATTGACATTTCCACTTTAATCTTGACATTTCTACTTTATTCTCGCCGTTTGTTGACTTTATTCTCGTAGTTTGTCATTAAAGTAGAACATCATAAACTAAACTTCATCTTAAAATGAATGCTTAATTTACTAGATTTTCTCAAACCCCCGTCATAAGTTATGTACCAACATGTCGACTTTATTCTCGTCATAAGCGTCAAAATTAAAGTGGAAATGTCGAGAATAATGTCAACATCTCAGCTTTATTCTCGACATATAGTTTTTTTTTCTTCACTTTGTCCGTAATACGCCCTAATACGCTTCCATACAAAACCCTCAGCAATTCAGTGACAAAACTTTTGTTCAGGACACAGTGTGTGCTGCAAGGGTTTCTGCACACTTTTTGCAATATGGACGCTGGTCCAAATATGAGCAAGTATAAGAATGGCAGATGGGGTCGCTTTAAACAGGAACCACAGTGAGTGCTACAAGGATTTTTGCACACAGAACACACCTAATGCTTAAACAACTGTATGTGTATATATTGGTTTGCTATGTACTTAACAAGAAGAGAAATGCTGTACACTCAGCCGCACTATACAGACTACACTGACGCTGTGAACATAGATTTCACTTCCTGACGCCTTTTTTCTGATATCTGACAGGCTGGTTTCACTAGACTTTTTATTTTTTATTTTATCAGACCTCCTCTTGCCCACCCACCTCCACATCCTCTTTGCTTGTGAACTGCTGCTCTGCTCCCGCTATTAAAATGTACAGCCCCCTTTCGCCCACCCACCTCTCAATACTCATTGCAACTGTATTAAGCTGCTACACCCCCGCTATTACCATGTACAGCCCACTCTCAAAACCCCACCTCCCCATACTCTTTGCTTGTGAACTCTGCTCCGCCTCGACACCCGCTATTAGCTTTAGCAGTAGTTGTCCACCCGCCCGCTCGTCCCTTGCCATCTCTGCAGATCATTAGATCTGCCTGTGCCTGCAGATCTGCAGCTGTCATCTCACAATGTCATGCGAGACGACAGCCGGGCACTCGACTAAAAGACGCTAGGGAGAACATTGAGCAGACAAGAGAACAGGAAATGTGTCCTTACCTAAAGATAACAGTACCAAGAGTACAATAACATGAATTACATTCAGTTTCCTTTTATTGTCATAAGCACGCTTCATAAACATGATGGAAAGGTATGTTTTCTTAATTTGAAACATTCCTTCCTTCATAATGGACTTAATTGATACGTTTTAAGGCTTTTCTTTTCACATTTCAACTGGTGCCCCTTAAAACCCATTTTAAGATCACAAGATCAACATCCTTCCATCCAGGGTCATTGGGGGTTTGCTGGAGCCAATCCCAGCCAACACAGGGCACAAGGCAGGGAACAATCCCCGGGAAGGGCACCAGCCCACTGCAGGGCGCACAAACACACACCCACACACCAAGCGCACATTAGGGACAATTTAGAATCGCCAATGCACCTAAAAAAAGGCTTCATTTTAGAACATAATTTCATGTGCCAAATTAATATATACACCATGAATGTGAAGAAATAGGTTTGAATTGAAAAAACAAACTTATCCTTTAAGTCAATTAGAAGAAAGGGAAATTTAACTTATTAAATACATTATATTCCAGGGCTCATAAATTAATCTTGGCACTCTAAGCACTCTTCTTAAGAGCACATCTGCACTTCATGGTCCAAATTTAGAGGATGATGCTCACTGAGAAGGAGTGAAGAAAGAGAAGGAAAGAAAAGAAGTGAAAGAGAAGAGAAGGATCTATTGGATTTAACCGAGAACCCCGTATAACAGAGGTATTTCCACAATAAATCATTTGTTTGCACCCGGAACTTTTGTTTGATTTGTTGTGTCTGGGGTTTGGAGGGCTATAACGCTCCCTACTGGTCCCAGTGCTTACTTGACAAAAGTAATTATTTAAAAAAAATCCTTTAAGTATAGAAAAATGAAGATGGGTGGGATATGTCCAAAGTTTGCATAGCTTTGTTTTAATCGTTTGTGCATGTAAGCAAAAAACTATTTAACATTTCAGAAATGACTATACAGTATGTCAAAAAATAGTGTAAATATGTTTATTCACTACCACTTTCATCTGAAGATTTCTTTTGAAAATGATGTAATACCATTAAAGGCAAAATCTTCTTCAGGGATGAACATAAAATGACAGTAAACCATACACCATGGCAAATACTGAAAAGTGCTTTTAATAGATACATTTTCTACAACTTTCATTTGGAATAGTTTTCCAAAGGGGAGCTTTTGTACTATATAAAAAATACAGCAGAATAAAAACCATTTTATCAACTGTTCATTTTGTTTGGTGCACAACCTACATCTTCCTTGAGCTAACAATTATTATAAAGAGACAAAAATAATTTTCCTTCTCATTTGCACATTTTTTATATTATTAATGTAATTTTTAGCTCATCATTAAAGACATACAGTAAAAGCAGTTCACTTCTGGGACTTTTTTCCTTCTCATGGTCCTGGAGTTCCCTTGACCCTGAGTTGTATAAGAAGGTAACAAAAGTGCCCAGAAGATATGAATATTAAGCTGATGTCGCCTTCCAGTGTAGGGATGATTCCATTGTAATGTTGACCTTGCATGATGAATGAGGCTTTGTTCAACAGTTATATTTATAAGATTCAAAAGGCAAAATGGCTACATTCAATTTATTAAGATATAATATTCAATCTACAAAACTTTGTCAAAGCAAACTTAAGCAACATTATCCTTTACAACCTCAATATGTTTTCAATGTCAGACATTAGCTATTGTTTTGAAGGAGATTTTGATGTCAACAAGTTAGTTCCAAAATGTTTAAATATATTTCAATACAATAAAATTATGTAACCAGCAAATGTACATCAGCAATGAATTTTATTTTCCTGCACTGTATCTGTGATAAAGTGGAGTTTGGACAGTGTTTCAATTAATACTGCGATTTCTGCATGTCATTCATGTTTTGTACTAATAGAAAGCAAAACAGTGATGTGAGAGTCATACTTACGGCCACAGTCATTACCTAACCAGGACCCCAGCTGGACAGTAGGACCAAGGGAGAGAGCATCTGCAAGGCATTACCTTCCCAGGGACACTAGATGGCATCCCTCCTAGTGGCTGTGGCACCCTGGATTCCTGCAGGGCACGCTGGGAGTTGGAGTTTGGCACAGGGTTCTGTGGGGGCTGCCAGGGAGAACTGCAGAAGCCTACTTTCGGTTTCCATCACACCAGGGGGTGATTCTGGGTCTGATTAACAAGCCAACTGGAGCACTCCCAGGACCAGCTTAAAAGGAGCCACCGGAGAGTAGCCTCACTTGATTTAAGAGAAATACCATCCAAGGAGAGTTGCCTCATAAAGTACTTGCCTCTATGGGTAAAGTTCTGTCATGTGATGCTTACTTGCACAGGAAAATGAATCTTGCATGGCATCAATGAAAAAAAATGTCACTGCATAAATGAAATCAACTAGAGTGAAAATGGCATGCAGGGTCTGTAAAAATTTGCAATAACAGCTGAATTTAGCATTGTTGTTGATCATTCAAATTAATGACTTTCTGTTCCAACAGCAACACCTCTTGAAGGCATTCCTGCTCTGTGATTCACTGAAATGCCCTTTAATGATAAACTAAAACTCTACAATGCACAGAGACTTGGGCCTATGAATTTAACAAATGACTTTTAGAGAGCATTCCTAAATCTGTTTGTGATTTCTGGATGTCAACCGAGGCCAGAGCTTAATGGTAGCTGCCCACCAGTGGCCTGTTGAATCCATTGCCAAGAAGAGAGCTGAGGCAAAAGTGGAAGGAAGTCCAGACTAAAGACAGACACAAGTTGAGAGCAGTGGTTTGTGCCATCCTACCAGATGGGCAAGTGGGCAAGTCACCCCGGCAGACATGAATCAACACCAATCACGTCAGTGGCAGACCTCAGGGTGTGATATTTTCCATTGGTTTACTTTGTAACTTTGTTTTCACCATATACTCATCTCTTCCATTTGCTGATTTCATATTGTCATAATTTCCTTATACTAACTATCTATCCATCCATCCATTATCCAACCCACTATATCCTAACTACAGGGTCACGGGGGTCTGCTGGAGTTAATCCCAGCCCACACAGGGTGCAAGGCAGGAAACAAACCCTGGGCAGGGTGCCAGCCCACCACAGGGCTATACTAACTATATCTTTGTTTATGAATAAAAATGTTTGTGAGTTAATTGCATATTTTTTTTTCTTAAATGGAAAGCAAATTACATGTGAAGTTAGTGAGCCAACAGACCACCAGCAAAGTCAGACCCTCAAACCAATTTCAACCAACCAGCTTCTCAATTAGAAGCCAATTTTTGCTGTTCATTCTTCGACAGCAGACATTTTCAAAACTTTGGACTTTCTTTTTTTTTAAGACCACCAGCAAAATTCCTTGTGGACCTGAGCAGAACAACATCATGGAGACCTTCACCTGTCTTTAACTTCAGATATTGTGTGATGCGCAAGGGTTAGTTGGTTGTTTGTCGGCTCATTATTGTTTGGCTGCTGATTAAGGAAAAAAGAGATAATTAGGGGGGCCTGAGACATAAAGAGTGTCAGTTGAAATGAAGGCAAAAGAAGTTTGTTCGGGTTAGGTTTAGTGATCAGCAGAAACTGGTCACCAATTAAGAAAAGGGTCAGAACAAAAACCTGCAGCCACAACACCCCTCCAGGACCGGAGTTGGAGACACCTTCCATTTTTTATCCCTCTCAATTTAGATTCAGTATTACACAGAGCTTGGGCCCTTCCCAGTATTCTTTGGCACAAGGCAGAAACTGACAGCATTCAGGACACAGTTACTTCTGATACATCAAAAATATCAAAATAAAGAATAAAAAAATAATAAAAAATAATGATAAATCAAATAAATGTATGTGCCCAGTATATGAAAGTTTTCTGTCTGTGAGTGCACTTTATAGGTTGGCCACCTGGACATTATGTCTTTTGAGCAAGGCCAAGGCTCTGTTACCCTTTAATGTTGCCCATCATCCTACTCTGTCACCATTCAGTTTGAGTCTAGCCGGCTTTACATGCCCATATCAAACAAAACAGTCCACTCTGGTATGAATGGTAGAATGGAATCTACCAGGAATGTATGCAAATGTATGCAGCCCTTTGTGATTAACAAAAACAACATACAGATCACTAAATTAACATACTCATAAAAATCTAACATTTTTTACAGTTTCTTTCATTCATTTGCTTTGTATAAAGACCCCCACTGACCTATGTTTCAGCATTCGTAAATCTATCATGTTTTCCTTTTGCATTCATGATTCAGCTAAAACATTTCCAAAGTAATAGTATGACACAACTTGGGTGGCTGTCATTTGCACATAGTAAACATTTTTGGAGTGATACAAACAAATGATGTGCTTAAAACTTTAACGATCTGTTAAATAAGATGTTCATACATAGCGGTAACAACGTTGTAATGCTAAGAAAATATTTTTTATGCTCATACAAATATGAGTACAATAAACACTGAGAACTGAATGCATGCAGGTTTTCCAGTCAACACCGCATGCATATACTGCATGAAGAAACTTCACATTGTCTTCAGAGGGCCCCACTTATTGCTGTTACATAAACACATAGGAGACATACAGACTTGTAATGACATCACATGACCAACATGAATAGCATGCTGTCAGCAGCAAAACGTCAGATAAGCAGATTGTAGAAAGAGTGTGTGACGGACATTCATTAATGAAAAATCAATTCAATTATTTTCTAAACATGTTTTCTCAGTTACTGGGCTGTGGAGAGCTGATACCTTTCCCTAAAGCATCACTTTCACAGATATAATCTCACTGGATTAAGTTAGATTTATTAAATAACTATTTAACATGAACATCTTTAGAATGAGGAAATATCCTAAAGAAGAAAACAAAAAAAAAATACAGACACACAGTAAAATCATGCAAACGTACCTTGAGAGTAAAATTAAACTCTGAAGAAGTGAGTCACCATTCCGCTTAATCAAAAATGTATAAAAATTCAAGTTCAATTTATAAAAAGAAAAAGAATTATCAAAATGAAGTTTCAAGGTGCAATTAAGCACCATTTATTAGTTATTAATTCTTTTACAAGGAAGTCTTTCTCATTTGCAATAGTGATGGACAGGTTGACAGACGAGATTAGACAGGAGTCCCCGTGGACTATGATGTTTGCTGATGACATTGTGATCTGTAGCGATAGTAGGGAGCAGGTTGAGGAGACCCTGGAGAGGTGGAAATATGCTCTAGAGAGGAGAGGAATAAGGGTCAGTAGGAGCAAGACAGAATACATATGTGTAAATGAGAGGGAGGTCAGAGGAATGCTAAGGATGCAGAGAGTAGAGTTGATAAAGGTTTAAATACTTGGGATCATCAGTACAGAGTAATGGGGATTGTGGAAGAGAGGTGAAAAAGAGATTGCAGGCAGGGTGGAATGGGTGGAGAAGAGTGTCAGGAGTGAATTGTGACAGACGGGGTATCAGCAAGAGTGAAAGGGAAGGTCTACAGGACGGTAGTGAGACCAGCTATGTCATATGGGTTGGAAACGTTGGCACTGACCAGAAAGCAGGAGACAGAGCTGGAGGTGGCAGAGTTAAAGATGTTAAGATTTGCATTGGGTGTGACAAGGATGGACAGGATTAGAAATGAGGACATTAGAGGGTCAGATCAAGTTGGACGGTTGGGAGACAAAGTCAGAGCGGCGAGATTGCATTGGTTTGGACATGTGCAGAGGAGAGATGCTGAGTATTTTGGGAGAGGGATATTAAAGATAGAGCTGCCAGACAAGAGAAAAAGAGGAAGGCCTAAAAGAAGGTTTATGGATGTGGTGAGAAAGGACATGCAGGTGATGGGTGTAACAGAACAAGATGCAGAGGACAGAAAGATACGGAAGAAGGTGATCCACTGTGGTGACTCCTAACGGGAGCAGCCAAAAGAAGAAGAAGAATTCTTTTACAAGGAAGCCAAAGAATTTTTCTAACTCTCCTAATCCAAATGAGCTCAAACTTTCAAAAAACCTTTGCAGCGTGTCACACACGCGAGACAACCTCAGGACTTATTATATGGTAATTCTGTGTTGAGTCATGGGTTGACGCTCTAACTTGCTGCCTCTCCTTTCCTTTCACCTGCAGACCAGAAGATCAACAGACTGCTGATATCACTTCAGGTTCCTGAAACACTTAACTCACCTCTTCCTGCCAGGCAGTGGCGTAGCTATGGGTGGGCAGAGGGGGCGGTCGGTCCCAGGCAGAACATTTTTAGAGGCAGCATTATTGGCCAAAAGGCTCAGTACAATTCATGTGTAAGCAGCAGGGTTCGGAAAAATATCACTCATGAATGAAAAAAGTAAAATTCTCTGATATTTATCCACAAATGCTTCCAAAATAATTTTCAGATTGTCCTTCTGTGGCGGCATCAAACACAGCAGTTGAAATTTATGAGGCAATAACAAAAGTAAACATTAACTTTACACCGAAAATCATTTCTAGGAAGATAAACAACTACTTTACAATTTATAATTTCGTTTCATTATCAATCCGAATGCGTTCTTTCTCTGCACAGAAAACATCCCCACCTATCACTTGTACACTACACTGGTACTGGTTTTTGCAGGGTAATTATATTAAACTAATAATTAGAACACAGTTTATTAGTGCGTCTGTACTATATTCTTGACTAGTTGATGCTTATAAATAATAATATGTATAAAAATATTGCTGTTTCTCTATATATAAATAAATCTTTGCAAAATTTATCTTAATTTTTCTCATTTTAATTTTCTGTTTAAATAGGTTAACATATTCAAATATGTTGGAGGGCGGCAAATTGAAGCACCGCATCACTGCTGCCAGGACTATTCAAAAAGGACGCCACCACCAGAAGTTTGCAGTTGTGTCTGAAAATACATCACCCAACAGCTTGGCTGTTTACTTTGCTGGATCATCTTGTCTGCTGAAATGTCTTCTCAAGGTTTTAACTAAATGAACTTTGGGTTTTACCATAAATTATGGTGAATGTAGTGTCCATGTCTAGTATTTCAAGCACAGCCACATATAAACTAAGACAGCTTTGGAAATTTGATATTCCATTAATAAATGATTGTCTTAAATGATTAATTTCTTTTGAAAAGAGTAAAAAGAAAAATATATGTGTGCAAGTATACAATATAATACAATGCATAAACCCAGCATTTAGTAATACTGAAAACACTTCCTCAGAATGATGCAAAAAGAAAATGAAGCTAAAAACAATTTTAGTTTAAAAATAAATACAGTACAAGGGACGTTGTAGGTGGTCCTCTGACATTACTCTCTTGCCAGTTGACAATTCCCAAAAATCCGTTCAGCTTGACGACTGAAGAAACATTTGAAAATATTCACACACACTTGATGAAAGCTAAACATAAAAAAAATAGCAGTTTCAATAAGTAAAGCTGAGTTGCACAATGCTTAGCTCTATTGCTTGGACAGGCTCTAGTGATCCTGAATAGAGTTAAAGAGATTTCAAAATGTAATGTTATGTAAAGCTCACATACTACTTGTAATTATCCCTACATATGATCCTGTGAAACAGCAGTTCAGAATCTGTAAATCTGAACAGCCTGCCGCTGACTGTTACCACACACTTGCAACAGTGTTCCTGCAGACAGAAACTTCCGAAGTCGGAGAGATGTGCTAAGCACATTGCCAAATTATCCAATTAGGAAACTGACAAGAAAGCTGAGAAGTTCACTTCCAGACTTTTAATCTGTTGGTCTGCCGAGCTGCTTTCTGCAAAGACTTCTCTGTAAAGTGCTCTGGGTATTTTTCTAAGGTATATTCCTGCACATGAGCATAGCTCTCACACATATGAATTATTGTGTATGGATGCTGTTACCCCTTACTGTACAAGAGTTAAAATACTAATACATTTAGCACATTACTTTGTCAGTTTGCATACAGTACATGCACAAATCCACAAATTCAATGTATTAACAAAACATTGTTTCCCATGCTTTAACATGCATTGCCATACAGTGCCTATAAGAAGGTTAATAAACACCTTTGGAAGTTTTCGCAATTTATTATTATAAAACATTTGTACCACAGTGGATTTAATTTGGCTTTTTTACACTGATCAGTAGTAAAAGATTCTTTAATGAAAAAGTGAAAGCAGATCTCTGCATGGTGGTCTAAATTAATTGCAAATGTAAAACATAAAATAACTGATCACATAACTATTCACCCCCTATGACATATAAGATGTCTAAATGTTTAGTAGTGAAGCCATTTCATTTTAGAAGTCCCGGAATTAGCTCAATGGAGATCACCTGTCTATAATCAAGGGGTTTCAGTTTATTGTAATATAAATGTACCTTAACTGGAAGGGCCAGCTTCCCTTACCTGCATAATGAAGATAAAAGACCCCTCCAAAAAACACTGTGAGGGGATGGAAACAAGAAAATGTCCAAGTCACTGAATATCCCTTGAAGTCCAGTTAAATCAATCATTAAGAAATGGAAAGAGTATGATACAAGTATAAGTCTGCCATAGAGCAGGCCAGCCAAAAAAAACTGAGTGATCATGCAAACAGAAGACTACTGAGGGAGGCAACCAAAAAACCTCTGAAGGAGTTGCAAGCTACAGTGACTTACTCTGGAGCAACTGTGCAGACAACAACTGTTACCTGGGTGCTTAACCAGTCCCGTCTCTCTGGGAGCATGGTAATAAAAAAGCTACAGTTAAAAAAAAACTACACTTGGTGTCTCAGCTATAGTTTGACAAAAGAGATATGGGGGTCCCTAAAATCAGCTGCCACAAGGGGTAATGGTCTGTTGAAACCAAAATTGAAGTTTTTGGTCATCACATTAAACACCACATTCACATTTGGTGAAACATTCCACATTTTTAAAAACTCCACTGTGAGGCCTGGTTTTGGCAGTGCCATGCTGTGGAGATGCTTCTCTGCCACAGGCTTTGGAGGGCTTTTGAGAGTAAAATGAAAGCAGCAACATATAGGGGCATCCTGGAGAAAAACTTGATACAGTCTGCAATAAACCTGCCCCTTGGGAGATTTGTCCCTCAGCAAAACACAACCCTAAGTATAAAGCCAACTTAATGTCCTGGAGTGAGTCCAGAGTCAGAGTCCAGATCTCAGTCCAATTGAAAGTTTGAAGATAGATTTGAAAATGTCTGTTCATTCACAATCAATATACAACCTGACAGAGCTTAAGCAGTTTTGCAAAGAAGAATGGGGAAAATGTCAGTGTCCAGATGTGTACAAGTGATAAAGACTTGTGCTCACAAACTCAAGGCTGTCATGGCTGCCAAAGGTGATGCTGCAAAATACTGAAATTGGGGAGTGAGTACTGATGTGAACAATTATTTCGTATTGTATATTTGTAAAAAAAAATGAAATCACTTTTTTCTTGACCAATTTCAAAAATTCCAAATTAAATCCACTGTGATTCAATGTTGTACAATAATAAAATGTGAAAGCTTCCAAGGGGTGAAAACTTTGTATAGGCCATGAACAAAGTATGTTAAGTAAAATAATGTAGTCTCAATTTGATTAACTATAATAAATACTGACAAACCGAGTCTATTGCCATAAATGAGATTTGACTTGTTGACAACAGAGAAAAGGAAAACAAAAATCTCCAGAAACAGAAAATTAACCTGGGGTGGAACTGATATCTATGGCCATGACAGGCAATGTGTCAGTCCAAGTTATACAACATTGCAGTTCTTAATGTTATGATAACACCCAAATGACAAGGCCCATATCAACAGAACCTTCCCAAAATTCAAAACAGGCCATGCTTTTAATTAATGAATTCAATGATTGATGAAATCAACAAAAAAAGATTAACAAAATGCACTAAAGGACATTATTTATCATTTATCATTATTATCATTAATTAAATAATACAATAATTAAACTAAAAAAAAAAATTAACTAAAGCCAAGAACAAAATTAATTCAGAAGAGTCGAGAAATATCTATCTATTATGTAAAAAAATCTTGGGTCGAGAAATGATCATCTTGGAGAAACACTTTAACATCACGCGAGACTAAACATTATGACCTTAGGAAGTAAGACCCATGCCTTATCTAGCGGTGAGACAAAAGGACAGCTGCTGTACAGGCTTTTAAATGATCCACGTGCAGTGCAACAAGCAGAACACGCAGCTCGGCAACAGCAGCAGCAAGGCAGCAACTGATCCGTCTGCATCTCCTTAGCATGCGTTGAATCCCCCCTCCCCTTCACAATGCAAGTAGCAGAGACATGAAGTGGCTGGTGTGTAGCGCCCCAGGGGGAGAGAGGGGATGAGCAAGCTAAGCAAGCGGGGGGCAATGCCCCCTAGTGTAACTAAACAATTAAAACTAATTAACAATTAACTAACTACCAAAGTGCAGAAACTGTACAAAATTAGCAAGTGGTAGCAAACAAAAACAAAGCAGGCCAGGGCCTTCACAGATCTGACCTACTGGTAGCACTCCAGCCTAGCAGGCCCCAAAAATTGAAAGCTGGCTATAAAAGTTCAAAATATTTCAAATAGTTGCAAACTATACAAAATGCCCTTCAAGAGAGAGGATTACCATCAACCTCTGGAATGAACAGACAAATCCAAAACAAGAATCTTCATAAATTTAGAGTTTATTACATGAAAACAAAAGCAAGCACAAAAAGAGAAAAGCAAGTGAAAAAAGGCAAAAGGAAAAGTTAACAAGTCCAATTCAGAATCTTATCATCAGAATCCAAAGACAAAGCAAGAAATCTATAAGGCCGGAAAAATTAAATGAAAATAATGAGATAATGAACTTTTACAATCTGGGGGAAACCGTCCAATCTGCCAGAATATAAACATGGAGGGCAGTCCCACAGTTATGATGTCAGGGTGTGGTTTCCACCCACAGAACACAACAAAAGTATAAACACTTCAGGACACAGTACATAAATACTAAATAATAAACATAAGCAAGATTTAGTAAAAATATCAAAAATACAAATTAAAAACAAACATAAACGTAAGCATAAACAAGAGTAAAAATCATAGCTGTAACATAACAGCTGTTAAAGAACAGAAAAAGAGTCTTTTTTTCAAGCCATTTTGTTTATCCCTCCAAATATTTGTTTCAGTCGTACAGTGTAAGTTTTGAGAATGTCTTATTTACCATCGTTTCCATAGGATTGCAGGGCAGGGCCTTTTTTCTTCTAGAATCATCACAATTTACCGATGTAGAACACTCTTAATAAGTTTTGAAAGTTACAAAGTTGTGAGGCTATAAACTCAGTTGCTGCTTCAATGTCCCTATCTGTGAATGCCAAGTAATAAAGTCCCTGAAACAAACTGCAAAAACAATGTGAATGTATTCTTTTGTACAAAACCATCATTTTTTTTATAGATAAAAAAATCAATAGTGAGGTATAGAACATGATGTATGTTGAGAATACAGTCTTGCCATTTTTTGTTAATATACCTCATTTTAAATATATTTTATATAAATCCTAAATACAAGTGGCAAGTCTACAGTATTGAAATTGAAACACACTGCAAAATAAAACTTTTTTAAGGTAAATGCCTAACACCATCAATTTATCAAAATGACTGCAACTAAAGCAACACCACATGCGTTTCTAGATATTTCACTGACATGTCTCCTTTAAAAGTTTCTTCTAAGAATAAAAAAAATGTCATTGCCATGATTTAAATCATCTGCAGAGCATATTCATTTATTGTGTGGGTAGCTGAAAATCAGTCAGTACTGTCAGTACCAAAACTGCGTAAATACAACAAAATACAGATCACTTATTTTTATTTTGTTATTTACACAGTAAATGGAATAAAATGTTGGATATAGTATGATGGAGTTTGATTATAACTTCATTCATATATGTTACATATTTCTTTGTTACTACAAATTATTATGAATATTATATTATGGAAATATTATGACTACACATTCATCCTCCCAACCATTTTCAAACCCATTTATTCCACTTCAGGGTCAAGAGGCAGAGTGTATCTCAGCAGTATCAAACACAACAAGGCCCAGAACAGGTACCAGTCAACCACAGGGCACACCCATGCACATTTCCATAACCATGTATACCAGTCTTTAAAATGTGGGAGGAAAACTAGGATACGTGGTGACAACCCGACAGACAAAGACACAAGAAGAACATGCACACTCCACACTGAGTGTGACCAGGCTGTAATCTAAAACCAGTCATTCTGAAACTGCGTGACAGCAATAACATAATATTTACAGCATATATACAGTGTGTTTGGAACGTGTTTAGTCATCTTTAGTTTCTGAACTCTTTGTTGTGTTGCAGATTTAATTTGAAATGAGTAAATTTACAATTGTTGCCAATCAATCTAGACTCAATAACCCATAATGACAAGGTGCAAACATGTTT
This sequence comes from Polypterus senegalus, assembly GCF_016835505.1. NCBI lineage: Eukaryota > Metazoa > Chordata > Cladistia > Polypteriformes > Polypteridae > Polypterus > Polypterus senegalus. Next base: position 120,553,149 of record NC_053163.1, on the reverse strand, counting down.
TTAGAGGGGCTTGCAGATTTATTAAAAATCAAAAACTTAAATCTCTCATTCATATAAGTACTAGCTGTCCCCCGCAGCTCCGCCCGCATAGTAGTGAAACAGGACAAACTTTAAAAATCAATACACAAACAGGTATCACTAGTTAAGTGTAGGCAAGGTATGCTCCAACATGTGGCCAGAGGTAGACCTTTTCAAGCGGAAGCTAGCGAGTCAGTGAGGACGGCCCTGCCTAGCTCCCTACTCCTGACATCACGCTTCCCCCCCTCCTCAGCTCGCAGTCTCTATCTCAGATTAGCGTGAATAAATCACTCCTGCCTGCGAACTATGATACTTAGCATGATGAAAGAGTCGCAAAATCAATTGGAATGTTCAAGCAATTACAGCTTTGAATCTTCTTGGGTAAGTCTCTAGAAGTTTTGCACAACTGGATTTGTGAAGTTCATCCCAATTTTCTGGAAGATCTTCTCCAGCTCTGTTAGACTGGACAGGAAGTGTTGTAAAACTGCTATCTTCAGGTATCTGCATAGATGTTCATTTGGGTTTAAGTATGACCTTTGGTTGGGCCACAGTAAGAGACCTGTCCCAAAGTTACTCCAGTGTCGCTTCAGGAAATTGTTATGCTAAAAGGTGAGTCATTTCCATAATCTGAGGTCACATGTACTCTGTAGTAAATATTCTTCAAGTACCTCTGAGTATTTGGATGCATTTTTCCTTCACTCAATTCTGACTAGCCTCTTGGTCCCTGCCTCTGAGAAGGAACCCCATAATGCTGACACCACAATGCTTTAACATAGGGATTTTATTAAAGAGCAGTGCCTGGTTTTTGCCAGACATTCTGCCCGAATGGGTTGAATTTTTTGCTCAGCAGACCAGGGAATCATTTTACTCTTGGAGTCATTTAAACTATCATATTCCTTTTACTCAAGAGTAGCTGTTTGTCTAGCCATTCTAACATAAATGCCTGATTGATGGAGTACTGCTGAGATGGTTGTCTGCCTGACAGGCTCTTCAGTCTCAGTAGAGGACTTATAAAGCCTAGTTAGAATGACCATTGGGTTGTTAGTCACTTCCATGACCAAGGCTCTTATTGCCCACTTACTCTGGTTGGCCAGACAGCGAGCTGTGGTGGTTCCAATTTCTTCAGTTTCATAATTATTGAGGTCACTGTGCTCCTTTAACACTCCAAGCTTTACAAATGGTTTTATAGCCTTGTCCTGATCTATGTCTCACCACAATTTAATCACAGGGGTCTATGGGGTCCTCCTTGGACTTCATGGTTTTTGTCCTGGTATACAGTGTGAATGGTGGGACCTTACATACACAAATGTGCACCTTTCTAAACAATGACCAATCAATTTAATTTGCCACAGGTGGACTCCAATCAAGTTCTAGACGCATCTCAAGGAGAATTAAAGCAAACAGGATACACCTGACAACAATTTGGAGTGCCACAGCAAAGGATCTGAATATGCATGCAAATTAGAGATTTCAGTTTCAATTTTTATAATTTTGTAAACCTTTTTGAAAATATCTTTTTAGTTTGTCATTATGTGTATAGGCTGATAGGCAAAAATAGCAAATATATCCATTTAAAATTAAATCTGCAACACAATAAAGAATGCAGACAGTGAAGGGGCCCTAAAGTATATTAATAAAAATCTTATATTGTTATAGCTGATCGAAATACATTTACCAATAACATACTCCAGTTCTGTGTAGTGTTCTGAGCTTATCTGGACAGCATCGGGCATAAGGCAGGAAACAGCCTTACAAACACCCATTATCATAGGTACACCAAATATAGATGCCCGCAATTATAGCAAAAGCACTTTGCAGGTTTTCTACTGTAAAAATAAGCAGGTTGGACATGCCTCTTGAATGTACATTTATGTTAGGAAATTCCCCAGAAGATTTGGCCTCTAGGACTTTGCATCCTTTTCTTCCCATCTACCACATTTCTGGTGCTCATAACTGTTGCCTTTCGAGAAAAATACCTCACATACACACAGAGCTTACCACCTCCTTGTGACCACTGCACTTCAACATAAAGCATAAGGAGTACTAGAGTAGCTCTCTCTAATTCCACAATGCAGAACCCAGCTACAGTATGCCTTATGCCAAACTACTGGACCCATTTGGTCAGCCACAAAACATTACCAAACCTGCTAACTTCTATTCAAGGTGGGCTGGAGTTTATCCTGACAGAGACATAACGGACTGGGTGCACATCCATTGCACAGTATTCTAATTTATATAGGCATAAAGGATTTCACCCTACATTATTTATAGTCGAGCAATGAGGAACATGTGTACCAAGAATGAATCTGTGCAACTGTGTGACCCAAGCCTGACAATATATACTGTATATCTTCTTCATCTTTCAGCTGCCAGAGCGGATCATCTTATTCCATATCTTCCTGTCCTCTACATCTTGCTCTGTTACACCCATCACCTGCATGTCCTCTCTTACCCTATCCATAAACCTTTTCTTAGGCCTTCCTCTTTTCCTCTTTCCTGGCAGCTATATTGTTAGCATCCTTCTCCCAATATACCCAACATCTCTCCTCTGCAAACCAATGCAATCTCGCCTCACTGAGTTTGTCTCCCAACTGTCCAACTTGAGCTAACCCTCTAATTTACCCATTTGTAATTCTATCCATCCTCGTCACACCCAATGCAAATCTTCGCATCTTTAACTCTGCTACCTCCAGCTCTGTCTCCTGCTTTCTGGTCAGTGCCACCGTCTCCAACCCATATAACATAACTGGTCTCACTACCGTGCTGTAGACCTTTCCTTTCACTCTTGCTGGTACCTGTCTGTCACAAATTACTCCTGATACTCTTATAAATACAGTATATATATAAATGCCAAGCAAACCACATTTTTGACTCTTAGATGCACCCCAAAAATCTCACTCTCTGAAGTGTTCTAATAGGAATCAGAAACTGACTCAGAGCCCTGGAAGCCTACAGCTAATTTGCACACAAATAGTAGGATTACATGCTGCATGCTATAAAGCACCTAGGTGACAGACATGCTAAAGTTATTCTCATTATTCATAATGAGGTTAATTTGGTACATTTTTAACGTTTTTATTAAGATTAAGTGCAAAGCATCTAATGAAAGAGTATTAACATTTATTAAACTCTGGTTATGGTCCTAGGCAGAACATATTCACTTGCTGCTTCACACATTATAGAAAAAGCAACTACCAAATTGAAAGTTAATGAAATAGTGATGTTTAGAGGAAAAGATTTGCTTGATCCAGATATAGCGAATTCTCACAAATGGGTTTAATTAGCATCTGGCAGATGAATCTGTACACGGCTTTGGAAAGAGAATTACCTTGTAAAATAAAATGTTTGCATAACTCCGAAGAATAATCATCAGGCGAAGGCAGATCTCTGCTGAAGGGCAATTTGTCCTTTAAAGGGCAATCCTGGGGAAATTCTGTTGCAAATTGTGATTTGCAGGTCTGTGCTGTTGCCAGTATTGTTTTTATTATTTTAGTTAAATGGGAAAGAAGCTTTTTAATTACGATAATTTGGAATACTACAAAAGATGTATTACAGGAAGCAGCGAAATAAGGAATCCTGTCGCCTGGGGCATGAAAGGCTCAGAGGCAGATGGGGTGTCCAGTTATTGCACTGCTTTATTTAACAAACTGTAGGACTGTACAAATAATACTATGAAAATGCTTGTGAATTTTTTTTCCATGTGGAGCATCTTGAACATAGGTCTCATTTTACCATAAACCAATAATAAATCCTCAGAGGCACAGTCTCTAACTGCCTGTGCTTCTTCACAAAATGGACAATGAATGCATAAAAAACTAAAATACTAAAAAAAATGAGATAGAATATTTAATTACCAATTGCCCCCCAAAAATTTTCTGAAATCCTTTTAATGCAGTTCAGAGGAGTGGAAGGTCACAGTCACTCTAATAGCTTTGTGCACCAGGCAGAAACCAGTAACTGTCCATCACACAATACAGTCACACACATACCACACTCACTGGGGCAGCTTAGAAATGTCAGGCAACCTAACCTGCACAATTTAGGGATGCTGGAGGAAAACAAATGTACCAAAGGACAAAGCCCCCAGAGACACAGGGCGAAATGTGCAAACTCCATACAGTCAACGACTGAGTCCACAATTCAAAACCAACATGTTGTATTCATAGATAGATAGATAGATAGATAGATAGATAGATAGATAGATAGATAGATAGATAGATAGATAGATTAGGAAATTTGTTTTTTACTAAAGCATTAGGCATACTAAAGCATGAGGCATTATTCAGGCATTTTGCTGTGATTAAGGATCCCCAGTAGCCTTTGTTCATACACTGATGCTAAATGATCCTTTAGCTGAACATCCTCACTGTTAGCATGTCAGAGAGAGGATGTGCAGCTTTGTTCATAATGGCACTCAGTTTTGTTTTAATGCTCTCCTTCACTACTACCTCCAGGGGGCCGGCCTTGACTATGTTGTACAACCAAGCTTTCCCTTTTAATTAGTTTGTTACTCTGGTTGGCCTCTCTTAAAGTGATGTTACCAGCCCAGCACACCACAGTGTACAGTAGTAAATCACTCTGGCCATCAGAGTTGGTGAAAATGTGGAAGATTTCACTTCCCACATTAAAGGAACACAGTCTCTTAAAGAAAACTCCCTTTCTTATACTATTTCTCTGTGTTTTGAGACTAGTCCAAACTGTCATTGATGTGGACCCCCAAGTTGTTGTAGGAGTGGACCACCTCTACATCCACTCCCTGGACACAGAGGCTCTTTGGTGCAGTGAAAGTCAATAATCAGCTTCTTGGTTTGGCTGATGTTAAAATGCTGAAAGTTCTCTTTGCACCAAGAAACAAAGTTCTCCACCTGACTTCAACACTCTGTCACATCCCTCTTATCGATACACCTCATAAGTGCTGAATCATCTGAGAATCTCTGCAAGTTACATGATCTGGAGTCATATTTATAGTCTGAGGAGTACAGAGTGAAAAAAAGGAGATAGGGCTGGTTCTTGTGGTGCTCCAGCATTGCTACCATGCCTATCAGAAACACACTAATTGAGTCTCACAAACTGCGTTCTGCCAGGCAGATAGTCCACTATCCAGGGGCCTCATGTATAATGCCTTGCGTAGAACTCGCACTATAACATGGCGTAAGCACAAAAGCCGAAATGTGTTTATGCACAGAAAAATCCAGATGCAGGAATCTGTGCGTACTCCAACTTCCACATTCTTCCGTTACATAAATCCCGATCAGCGTGAAAACTAACGCTCGTGCACGCGCATTAAGTAACGCCCCAAATCCTCCCAGAATTACGCCTATTTGAATATACAAATCAATATAAATCGCCCTTAAGCGCAGCCTTCTGTGAAAAGACAATAGGAAAAGCACGGGGAAAATATAAGAATTTCAGCGAATACCAAGTGGAGGCAAAGGAAAAATATACTATTTGTTCAAATAAACCGTGGTATAATCAACAAAGTGAAGTTGATCGAGTGACATAGCGTGTTGGAGAAACTTGAAAGCTCACATTCACAAAATCGCACAGTGCCGGAAATAAAAAGAAGTCACATATCAAAGTTGCCGTGAAAAGAAGAGTTGTAAGCCCACTGTCTGAGTGTCATATGAAAGTTTATTAGGGTACAGAGAAAAAAGGCACACGGTGGGGAAAAAGCACGAAATGTCAACTTCAATCTCGACATTTCCACTTTAATCACGTAGTTTATTTTGTCATTTAGTAGAACATTATAAACTTCATCTTAAAATCGTTTAATTAACCAGTTTCTCAAATCACATCGTAATTAAAGTAGCACGTTAAATGCTTTGTTTTGTATTTGATCTTCTACTGTATGCTCTATGTGTGTGAATCACTACTTGCTTCTTAAACTGGCTCTCTTCCTCCAACTGGACACAGAGTCCATTACATTCGTGATATTACAGCTCTCTGAATAACTAAAATACTGAGACGTATACGTGATGTCAATTTCATGATGATAGGAGTTAAAGCACGTTATTAAACATGTGTTTCACTTCGATGAAATAATTTATTGCAGCAGTACTCAGGGGCGGCTCTAGGCTTGTGGTGGCACTGGGCAGAGGAAGAATCGGTGGCTCCTTCGTCGGCCAATGTCAGTAAGGTAGCTTATGCACGGTGGATGGCCACATCCGTTGCGGACACTGCACAGCAGCCTCGTGCTCATGACAAGCATTTATCTTTTGTCGAAATTTGACGCTGCGTTTTTAGCTGTGTTGTTATTTTCTCTTTCTGTTTTATATTCAATATATATTGGCGTGGCTGCCCCAAGAGTCCTTGCTTTTCTTTCCCCAAGTAACCGATCGCTATACAATCAGCTCTGTAATAGACGTTAAGCCATCTATCTGTAAGCTTAGCGCCGATTCTTCAAAACGTTTAAAGAACATTGAAATATCTTCGTAGTACATGTTTAATTATTCTATCCTTCACGACACTCCCAGTGAAGAATATAGATTATTTAAATGAAGTTAGTTTTATGTGTATAATTTAACAAACATATTTTGCTGCATTTCACCTTAAAAATGATATCGTCATCATATGTAAATACGCGCTTTATAAAGTGGCCCAGGTTGTGAGATATTATAACTGTAGTGCAAGTTTACAGTGGGGTGATTGTACTTATAAGTACAAACCGTTCTACAAGGAGCACTTGATTGAGTGCATTTAAAGTTCTTGGGATTAAACTGTTTCTGAACCGCGAGGTCCGTACAGGAAAGGCTTTAAAACGTTTTGCAGTGGCTGAGACAGCGTGTCCTTAAAGCTGTATACCGATAATTCTCTTTCCGATCAGCTGCTGCTGTGATTCACACTCAGATACAGTGATATAAATACTCCGAGTCGTGCAGTGAGAGTAATATGGAAAAATATGATCCGCTGTGGCAACTCCTAACGGGAGGAGCTGAAAGAAGAAGAAGAAGAAGAAGGAGAAGTGAGAGTAACAACGCTAAAGCAGTTATGGTATTTGGAATACTATGGCTGTTCCCTGGACCATTATATTGTTACGAGTTAATTACAATCAGATGCATTACACTAATAAACAATATGCGGTTAGTTTCTGTGTATTTATAAAGCCGTCATGAAAATAATGAGTAATCACACAAGAACAGTACCATTGCTTTGGCGCTGGGTGCCGGCAGTTTGCAAAACCGAGCGGAGAACTTGCGTACGACAAGGCATGAGGTACCGTGGAAAAGTGCGTGGCTTTACGCCAAGTGTAGGTTTTATACATCGCGATTTGAACGTGGAAAAGTTCTGTGCGTACGCACCGTTTATACATGAGGCCCCAGGACATCATCACTCATCCACCTGCATATCTCTGAGTATACCCCAGGTATGGATAGATGGATGAATGGTACTGGAGAATTAAAAAAAAAAAAAAAAAACATAATCCTCCTAGTGAGGTAGGAGCACTAATCACAATGTCAATGTGCAATCCAAAAAATCTGAAATAAACAGTATATTGAAAAAACAGAGCCCATTATTTAAGTGAAAGTGGCCCAGTGGTTAGTACTGTTGGCTTATAACTACAGCCTAACCTAGTCATTGTCTGTGTTGAGTTTGAGTGCTCTTACTGTGTCTGTGTGAGGTTTTCAATTGCTTTCTTCCCACCTCAGAAAGATATGCATGGTGACTGTAAACTGGCCCTGTGTTAGTGTCGTGTTCATCGATGCAGTCCATAATTCTCCCCTTTCAAGTTTCTTCTCTCTACTCTATGGCTCTCTGTCTCTCATGCATCTCTCAGAGGTCAGCATGGGCATCATAAACATTTAAATCCCTAAAGGACCCCAATCCTAGTAAGGTAATGTTAATGTTGAATTCATGTAAGTGTTTGATTAAGAATAATGGAAAGTTAGCTTTACATAGCTAATGGAAGGTGAAGTGTTATCCTTTGTAAGCTAGCATGTTAATGGAGCATTCCTTACACTCCACTTAAATTCCGAAGGACTGAATGATCTGAGCTAGATAGAAACATGGACTGTTATATACAGAAAGGTAAACAGGCATAGAGTTTTCTGACTTTATGCACTGGTACATACACTAAATTATGTACTGACATATGTTGTGCCAGTACAGGAACTTAAATAAAAATGGTAACTAAAAGATGGTAGCCTCAAACAGGAACATAATGAGAAAGTGCTTGTCATCAATTGTCCTCTTCATTGTTGTGTGAACTGTTTTTGCTTTGAACTACACTCAAATTTTAAAATAAACATACTTGGACTATAAAATGTTTTTTAGTGTACATGTTACATTTGATACTTGAATCCTTCCAGTAGTTGCAGAATTTTGGAAACAGTGGCAAATTCAGCCATAACCCCTTTTACAGTGAATTTTGGGTGGGTTGGATGAAGGGATGAGTGTCATGAGGAGCTGTTGCTTCTTGTTTTATATATTGTTATTTGTTTTGTTCTTTTCACTACTGTTCTTTCCTTATTGAATTACATTAAAAATTTGATCATATAGAACAAAATGTTGTATGCCTTGGGCAGCATGGTGGTGCAGTGGTAGTGCTGTAACTATGCAGTAAGGAGACTGGGATTTGTGTCCCACATTGAAGTTTGCATGTTCACATGTCTGCATGGGTTTCCTCTGGGGGCTCTGGTTTCCACCCGCAGTCCAAAAACATGCAGGTTAGCGATTGCCGTCACTAAATTGGCCCATAAGTGAGTGTCTTCACCCTGCAATGGACTGGCACCCTGTACTTGCTGGGTTAGCTTTCAGCCCCCCATGGCCCTGCTCAGGATTAAGTCAGTCAGTCATTATACAACCCGCTATATCCTAACACAGGGTCACGGGGGTCTGCTGGACGCAGACCAGGGCGCAAGGCAGGAACAAATCCCCGGGCAGAGCGCCTGCCCACCGCAGGGCGCACACACACACACAGACCCCCACACACCAAGCACACACAAGGGACAATTTAGGACATGCACCTAACCTGTATGTCTTTGGACTGTGGAAGGAAACCAGAGCACTGGGAGAAAACCCAGACAGACACGGGGAAAACATGCAAACTTCACACAGGGAGGACCCAGGAAGCGAACCCAGTTCTCCTTACTGCAAGGCAGCAGCGCCACCACTGTGCCACCCCAGGATTAAGTGGGTTTAGAAAATGGTATTATATATTTCTTGCTATTATATAAATAATACCAATGCCAGTGTGTTATTCATGGTCGGTTCAGTACAATTATTTGTAATGCTCAAAAGTTGGAACACTTGAAAATTAAGTGATAATGTCTGGCATTGAACCAACAGGCTTGTGATTTCTACTCCATGCCTTTGGCATGAATAATCAATCAAGAATATTAGTAATCAGACAAAAACATAACACCTAAGATTAATTAGGTTACTTTGAATTAATGTTTGTGTGTGGGTGTATGTATGTGTGAGTGGCAGTGCCCTGTTAGATACCCTACTCCCACTCCCACCCATGGTCAGTTCTTGATTTTTGTATGAAGCTGCCACAACAGGCTTTGACATCTCACAGCCTTATAATGGAATTGCAGGGTTCTGAAAAAGAAAGAATGAGTTTTAGACTTCAGCATAGAAAAGGATTACATGGATTGACACTGGCAGGGTATTCCAGCGTGCAAGCCAAACAAAGCTATAATCAATAGGCATATGTTAGGAATTATGAGATTGGTAACATCTCACTTAAATTCAAGAGCATTGCATGAAAGGTACAAAAAATTCAAGTGAAAAAAACATTGCTGTGCAGACAGAGAGAAAGAAAAAAATAGAATAATTCCATACACATTTGGCTGAAAAAACAGAAAATAGAAAAATGTTATTTCGCCAAGCCAAAACAACACAAGAACACCAGCACTCCTGATGGTGGTAAATATGTTTGGAAATGTGCTTCACTAAAACACTTCATAAAATTCAAAGCCAACAAACAAACACTTCAACTTATATAACAAGACGTCAACATAAAAACCTTACTGAATAACAGAGTGGGTTCTTATGAAATTTCCCTTATACTCTTTACAAATCTCAATGTCTGCATCAATCTCTCTTAACAAAATCAATATTCCTGTCCACGTTAAGCAGAACTCAAAGTGAGCAAAGCCCAGAAACTCTCCTGCCAGAAGCAAAGATGCTTTTATATTTCCAAAGAATGATATTATTTTGGATCAGTTCCCATACTAATCACTGTCTTACTGAGGCAGAAATCTTACTATCCCCATTGTCCACTCCCTCCTTGTCTAATTTAGAGTCACAGGGGGCTAAATTTTATCCTAACATCATAAAGAGTAAGTCAGGAGCCAGCTAAAGACAGGGTGTGAGTCCTTCACACAGAAAAAGCCAGTCATTGCACTGAAGCCTCACAGCCCTGAGATAATGGGTTCAAATGATTTATTCAGATGACTTTTTAAAAATATAGTAAACATGAGAGAGCAGAAGAAAAAAACCCAAACCACTTCAGATTACACTGTAAGATGTGAACAGTCATGAATACCTACTCCAAAAGAAATGTAACATTTCCAGCTAAACTCCCCTATCATAAAGTATTATGTATTATGTATTTCTTTAGTACCCATGGCATGTTGGAATAATGACTGTCTCACACAGTTTCCTTCTCTACAGCTCCTATCCCTGACATACTAAAAACTCACCTAACTCTTTCACAGTTCCTTAGACTCCACTGACTCTGCAATAATGTGGGAGACATCTGTAATGATGAGATTCTTCATTGATAGGGGACACCCTTCTAATATTGTAGAGGGGGTCCTCAATCATACCAGGAGTTCGCTCTCCAAGGAACCCAAATAATGAGACACACTGGTCCTCCCAATTTATCCTTCTCAAAGAAAATTTCCCAATTTTGCACACTGATCATTCCTCAGGAGCCATTTTTCCTACCTCTACCTTGATTTCCTTCTGTTGACCACAGAACCTACACAAATCTCTTGTCCATAGCTCACTTCACAGAGGAAAGCCACATTGAGCTGTAACAGGAGCTGCTGTATCACTTGCAAATTTCTCACCAACAATTGTTTTATATCTGATCCCTCTGGTAAATTCAATATTAAACAATGGGCCTCTTTCCAGTCGAATATGTTATTTATTGTATTTGCTTGTAGAACGTGTCCAGCCCTTTATGTATGTGAAACAGGGAGATGGATAGCAGACTGTTTTAGGGAGCAAGTTCAATCCACTTAAATCAAAGACCTTACAGAATATTTTACATCCCTGATCATAGTCAAACTGAGCTCTCTATCTGTGTTCTTTCACAGGGCTTCAAAGACACTTTTCAAAGAAAAACAGAACAAGCTAAGCTCATTTTCAACCTGGGCTCACATATTTCTGCAGGTCTTAATGACAGACATCTTTTTCTCACCTCCTTTCACTTTTGCTCCTTTCACCTGTCCTTGCCTTGATCCTTCCTTCCTCTCCTGTTTACATTACCTGCCCTTTCCTTTTCAGCTACTCACCTGATGATGGCTATACAGTTGAAATATTGTGTCTTTAACCTTCTTTCATTAAGAGAATGGAAATAAACTTGAACCTTTTTTCCACAATTTATACTGATAACCATCCACTAAAACTGACATAATTCTAATAAAAAGTGAAAAATCAGCACCAGAGAGTAAGAAGAGATGAGGTAAAGATAGATGGTATGGATGTATTTATAATGCACTCTGCAGAACATTTTATAAGCAAAAAAAAAAAAACATAAATAAATATATACATTTAAAGAATAGTAATCATGACACATAAATATCTTTTGATAATTTATAATGTTTCTCTTCATGAATACTAATACAAAAAGCATTGGAAACTACACATTTCAGCAAAGTAAACTAAAAAGCCAGACACGAAAATGGCTTAGTACAACTTCATTTTCCATCTGCTGATGTACATTTTGCCTTGGCAATATCATGACCAACTGTACCAGTACTATTAAAGTGGACACTCGCTTGTACTTGAGCACCCATACCAACCTGTCAAGTGGGTCTCAGACTAGACTATTTAATAGGTGCATGTCTCTGGGTGGAAAAAAGAATAACTATTGCTATCTTGATGGATCCCTAAACAAAGTGGATAACACAAGTACTGGTGGAAATCAGTATAAAAATGAGAAATTACAAGAACATGTGGAGTTATGATAAGTCAAGATCATAATCAGAAATGCAAAAAAAAAAAATAATAATAATAACAATACACAAATCAGAAGCAAACATATCCTAAGGGAAAAACATATCTGAAATCCAAGCCAAGTGGGAAGTTCAGGACTATAAAAGATGGAGACACTTATTTATAAATAGAAAGTGATAATTGATACTTCTAACATCTGAAAGCACAAATTTGTAGACATCAGTGGATAAACAAACAGATATCAGAGCAAACAATAGGTTGTGTGTCATTTTTGAATAATTATTTGAATAAACTCCTGAACACCATGCTTCCAGCCGTTAGAAAGACTGAACTGTTTTGTGCTGTATGGATATCAAATTTGATTGCATTTTGGTAACTGATAATATGTTCCATTATTTGCTTCTGCTCGATTACCAGCTTTATTAATTACCTTATAATTGTTATTTTCATTTCTAGACACGTATCTTCCTTTTTTATTTTTACAAAAGAATAAATTACTACATTATATAGGCAATCTCAGCCTGAAATCTGCAGACAGCTCCAGACAGCCGTTGGTCTTGTAACTAAACAAAAGATGTCCTCTCTTCCATACATAAATACAGTTTGACTTGGGGACTCGTGTTTTGTTTCTTGTGATAACTGCAATAGAGGTGGTAAAATGTAAAGCCTTTGCACTCCAAAAATTCCTTTATGTTACTACTTGTTAAATGATGGAATGATAAAATAGAAACACACGAACACACACATTCATCAGCTCACCAGTAATCAAGCAGAACAGGCAATATTCCTCATAAATCAATTTATATTTGTAATAAATCAAGTGAACATAGTGAAGCAGAACAGAATCTCTGGTAAATTACAATGTTCTAAATCCCAATGTAATCTATGCTTCGGCCAAGAAATAGATTATTTCATTTAGTATGACACTTATGATTGTAAGATGGAAAAAAATTACAACATTGGAGTATGGTTCAGCAGTTGTAATTTACAAGCTTCCATAATTTTTCATACTTATATACAAGCTGCCATTTAGAGTGGGAATTCATAATCAAAATCATCTTTCAAGGGAAGAATACACTATTATTGCTCATTTTAATGCGGCAAAATGATTTTCCAAAATTTTCCATACATTGTTGTTTTGATACCAATTAATTTTATTAGAAATCTTGTTTCCACTTCATTGTAAACTTAACCAGCCTCTAAGCAATAGTTTAAAAATGAATATGCATAATGGTGAAAGGCTCATCACAGTAATTATATATGAGAAAGCTCCACAAAATAAATTCAGATTAATTTGGAAAATATTGTTAATCTTTACTGTTTGATGTATCGAGAACTACGCAAGCTAATTCATATTTATATACTTTCATGTTTATTTATTTTATTGTGTGCATATAGTAGTGTCATATGACAATAGAGCTCTCATGCCACGCTCTCCAGCACCATGATAACAAGAATGTGATAGATAGATAGATAGATAGATAGATAGATAGATAGATAGATAGATAGATAGATAGATAGATAGATAGATAGATAGATAGATAGATAGATAGATAGATAGTGAAAAGCACTATACATCAGAAATAGTAAGGTATTTTCACACACATGAGTGAATAGGATGGCTGGCTTTAAGACTCTGATAATGTAAGCAATGCCACAGCACAATGGGATGGGACGCTGTCGCTAACTACCTTATCTGTTCATCCACAGCTCTAAACGACAGCAGCTAGAAGATGCTCGAATCTTCATTTGATACAAGTCTGAGAGGCAGCATACTGAAACCTCTGTAGCTCAACACTACTTTTGTTAACAGCACTGCAGGAATTATTTTGTGCTGTTTAAATTCACACTCTTTTCATTAAATTGAGGATTACCAGATTGGTACCCCAACATCTGAACCATGTTTGTCCATAGATTTCCAGTGTGGGGTATGCCTGTTCTGCCTGTTTGCACGGGTTTTTGGTACATATGCTATTACATCCCAGTAATGTGTTAATTGATTCAAGGACACAAGTATGGGTGTCCATATGAGTTTGCTCTGTGGCATCTTTTTTTAGCATTGCAGTAGATGCTAAACAAAGAAACTCTGACTGTCTGTGATTCTGTAAGAGATGGCCATTCCTCTATTTTGTTTGGAGTCCTCAGTACAATAAAACCGGAACCATAAAACCAGGTCAATTTATTAAAACACAAGGTAGTGTTCCTATAAGCAAAAAACACACACAAATTGCAAAAACATAGGCCATAAGTAATTACCAGTAGGAGCAGCTATCCTCTATCTCAGGGGTGTCGAATTCCAGTCCTGGAGGGCCACAGTGGCTGCAGGTTTTCATTCTAACCATCTTCTTAATTAGTGACTAGTTGCAAATTATTTCTTTTAATTAGCTTGACTCAGGCCCCTTAGTTGTTTCTTTTTCCTTAATTAGCGGCCAAACAATAATGAGACACGAAACAAGCAGCCACATGACCGGCTCACCTGTGCCCATCACACAGAATCTGAAAATAGAGAAAGTTGAAGGTCTCAGTAAGGCTGATCTCTCAGGTCATCAAAACATCTTGATGGTGTTCTTAGAAAAAACATAAAATCATCAGTTTTGGAAATGTCTGCTGTGGCAGAATGAATAATTAAATAACGGGTTTAATTAACAGCAAGCATTGGCTTTTCATTAAGAAACTGGTTGGAGTTTGAAGCTCCAGTTTAGCTGGTCATCTGTTGGCTCATTTTACTTTCATTCAGAAACTTTCATTTCTGTTTGGCTGTTATTTAATGAGGAAACGAATCAATTCAGAGGACTGAATCCTTCTAACAGGGCTATTAAAATGAAGGGAAAAAAGTGAATTAGGAGTGAAAACTGGTCACTGATTAGGAAAAGGGTTAGAATGAAAACCTGTAGCCACTGCGGCCCTCCAGGCCTGGAGTTCGACACCTGTGCAGTCTATCTCAATGAACAACTTCCCACCTCCAATGCCTCTCTTCCCTCTTAGTCACTGATCTTCTTATTCTAAATTTGCAATCTTGTTGTGGTGAGTGCTATTTGAACCACAAGATGGAATATTGTTTTTTTTGGTAATCCTGATCCCTGATTATCATTCACACTTCTTAAAATGTACAGCCTACTCTTATCCAACTTTTAAGGCATCAGCTGCATAGTTATGCAATAGATCTCTAGTGTCACACCAGAAAGTTAGACATTTGATTTGCACCAAATATTAAGAACACATCATCTGTCAGATGTTGCCACCAGCATATATTTTCCATATCCTCCTCGTCAAGCTGACTTTCACAAACCTACTTTTCACTCATAAGTCTCTGGTAATAAACACCCCAGAGCACATACCTCTAACTAAATGTACAATTACTAACACCGCTAAAAGGCAGCCTTCAGGCCTGTTGACTACTGTATGCAACAAAGTACTGCATGCACTGTGGTGGCTATTTGTGATGCATCAGCGCAAAGAATTCAGTCTAACCTTAGTGAACCTCGGCATGTAAATTTAGACAGAAAACAATTCAACAGGACCTTATTCTTAAAAAGTTGGCAACCAATGTCACCAAATAGAACATTCGTGGTGGCAATACTGCAACAGGAAAGTATCTCTGGAAACTAGCATGGTACAAAAATACAGTAGATGACTTCATTATAGATGTAAAAATAACACTAATCATATACAAAAATATATTATAGGGAATCTTGATATGAACAAATATTCTAAACATGTAACTATGATAGCACATCCATAGATTCTCACATCATTATAGATTCTAAACCTCCTGCAACCCTAAATTTGCTGGAGATGGTTTTTGTGTAGTCTGTCTTTACTATAATATGCTAAAAATACTGTAAAAAAGCAGGTACATGAAGGTTTCATGAAAAGCAACCCATGAGTCCATTATTTGACTTCATACTTCTAAAAGCTGTTAACAACAATAGCAGGGGGCAAAAATGCATGTGGTTACAGACTACAGGTAAAAGGCCAATTTTATTTAGGAAGAATATAAAGGAGAAATAGGATGAGATATCTTAAAATTGTTGGGATTTGGGAAAACATGAGTACACATAATGGGACCAACTTGCTATTTGATTCTGCAAGGTCCAATAACACATGGGAGCTCATTTTCATAGCATAACCTTCATATGAAGGCCTGTGACGATGCAGGTTCTGCTCCATGCTCCCATCTGCTGTTTGGGAGCCCTTGAACCCTACACTGTCGGTAATGTTACCGATGAGCTAGACAGTGAGGCAACAACATAGCAAGGGGATGATGTACAAATGTGCAAAGGTGCTTTTATTTAAAATCCAACAAAACAAAAGAGTGTTCAAAATCAGTGCAGTGCTTTTAACGTCTTCATTAAATAAATAATCCATAAAAGAAACGTGAAGGTTTAAAAATCAATACAAACACAATCCTTTAAAAACGGGGTTAAAACAATGCTGGACGCAGTCCTTTAAAAATACCGTTCAGAGCCCGATGTCTTCTATCCTAGCGTCTCTCCTGCTTCACCCGTCTGGGCTCCGCAGCAGCTCCCCCGCCCGCACCGGCTACCCCGCCCGCACTGGCTTGCCCTCCCTGTCCCTCTCCCTGTCCCTCTCCCTCTCTCTCTCTCTGGTCCTGCTTTCTCCAGCCACCTCCGTCTGTCTTTCTGTCTTCTAACTTGTTCTACTTCTTTTTCCCCCTTCTTAGCCGGCTCGTGCTTCTATATATGTCGAGAGGGCATAGCAGCTGCGACAAATTAGCAGCCCCAGGAACAATCATGGATGTGAGCAGTCTTTCACCTGTGCACTTAGGTGAGAAACGCCCACACCTCAGATCGCCCTGAGAACTGCTTCAGCCACACCTACCACATCCCCTTGCTATGCCGCGAGCGTGGTGATTATTTATTTAAAACGGGCCTTTGCTGAGAGAGCTGTGGACCCGCTATACCACAAGGCCAAATTGCTTGACCTCTCCAAAAATTAGAATGGGAGAGTTTGGGTGAAACATAGCTAAAGACTTCTATATGTTTTAACAAACTGCATGCAACAAATTATGGAAGGTAGAGGCCCATTGATTAACAATTGGTAATGAAGTCCCTTGATTGGGCATGGATAATGGAGATGGCTGAAATTCATTAATGAACTGAACTGGTGAATACACAGTGGAGAAAGACTCATTGTTATTTAGACTGAGCATCCTATGAACAAATGCTAAACAATCAAAGTGATTGACAATTATCATGCATCAAAAGTATTTTCATGCTTTTCTTTGTCAGTTATATTTAGGATGACAATGACAATACCAAGCATCTATCCATCCATTTACTAACCCGCTGAATCCAAATACAGGGTCACGGGGGTCTGCTGGAGCCAATCCCAGCCAACACAGGGCACAAGGCAGGAACCAATTCTGGGCAGGGTGCCAACCCACCGCAGGACACACACAAACACACCCACACACCAAGCACACACTAGGGCCAATTTAGAATCGCCAATCCACCTAACCTGCATGTCTTTGGATTGTGGGAGGAAACCCACACAGACACAGGGAGAACATGCAAACTCTACGAGGGAGGACCCGGGAAGCGAACCCGGGTCTCCTAACTGCGAGGCAGCAGCGCTACCACTGCACCACCGTGCCACCCAATGACAATACCTTAACTCCAAAACAAGAACAAAAATATTTTCAAAAATGAGAAACAAAATAAGGTCAAATACAATAGATGCTGAAAGAGTAACGATAATTAATTATTCAGTACATCTGATAGTGCCGATAAATGGTAAGTTTATATGTAGTACTGGTAAGAAATATGATGCATTAGAGAAGCTTGTATACTACCAATATGGTAGTGTATGGTTGTATATCCTTTGGATGGCAGTAAATCAGTAAAGAAATTAACTAAAATCGGTGATGTAATGTTTTCCTGGAAAACAATTTATCAACATGCTTTGCTCTATTAACTCCCTGATGAAGGTGCAGTTTAAAACCATGATCCCAAAAAGGTTCACTGAACAAAGTTCTTCAATATGATCCCTGGGAAGTGCATTGCTTGTACAACAGTTTGCTTAACTTTTTCCACTATTTACTTGAAATCTAATTTTGGTTGTAAATCTACCACAAAGAGGATTTTCTTTGCTAGCAAAACATTTTATGGTTTTGATAAGTAAGACATAAAGTGCACCCTATTGGATAGATTATGTAATATAGTGCTGTAGACTAAAATAATTATTTTTTAAAGGACAAAGCAAAACATTTGTGATGGTTATTCACACTGGTCAAAACACCAATGCCATCTGAACATTTATCAAGAAGATGAAAGGCAAAGTTACTGTTAAAACAAAACTGTAAACCAGAATTATGTCTCAAACTGACTAGTCTATTACAATTTCTTTTCTTTCATTTCTTAAATTTTGCAAAAGTTTTTATGTGTTATGTGGCATAGGCATCAGGTGCATAATAACCATGTAGCATCACACAAAATAGTGACACCCTTTAAAAAATGGTGGTGCTCCTGAAAAATAAACACACTTAATCACAATGAAATGACAACACTGAACTAACAATATTCATACTGACACAACTGTGCCTCTGCTTTGATATTTGTTTTTTCTTGATGATAGTTAATAATAAAATTGAACTGTGAAATAATTAATTTATTCTATCTGGTTTCCTCCCACAGTCCAACGACATGCATGTTAGGTGAATTGGCTATTCTAAATTGTCCCTAGTGTGTGCTTGGTGTGTGTGTGGGCCCTGCCCGGGATTTTTTTCCTGCCTTGCACCCTGTGTTGGCTGGGATTGTCTCCAGTAGACCCCCGTGAACCTGTAGTTGGGGTATAGCGGGATAGATATGGATGGATGGATGTTTATTCTAATGCTAGTTAAATAAACAATAGCATCCCTATAACTCAAATCAAAATTATATTCTGCTGAAGTTAAACTTCTAAAGAAGATTATGCACAGGTATAGCTCCCCTAAATTAGAAAAGCATTACGACTTTGATTTCAAACCATAGTCAACAGTCAGGATGTTGTAGAACAGGTGTTCCTATAGAAATAGTTTTTAAATAATTGATTGTCTGTTGAATTTTCAAAGGTAAAGAAAATACTTCCTTTGATTTCTTTGACAAAGAGGTAATCTGAGAAACTACAGTACTATAAATATTTATACATTTTCTGAAATAACTGGCAAACCCCACAACTCAGTAACTGTACCTTGTTCATAATAGGCCATTCCAGGGATGCTTTTACTTAAGTCAGGTCCAGGCATAACCCTTTAATGGAAATTATATTGTCCATGTATTGGATGGAGGACTTAAACAAAGCAGTTATTTTGATGTAACTTATCCAGAACTATATTAACATATTAAATATGTTTAGACAGAAGGAAGATCAAATTTCAGCAATATACAACAATGTGAAGACTCCCGGAGCAACCTTGAAATTCTTTGTAATCAATACATGAATACAGAGAACCATCTTTCTTCTCAAAAAAAAAAAGTTCTGCACACACAGAACTTGAAGACTAAACCATATGTGAGATTTTTCTTCATATCATCCTTCATTGCTTTTCCTTACGGCTTGGACAAAGAAAATAATCATTCCTTTGGTACAGGTGCCCCAGACTGCAGATTTATGGTGCAATCATAATCTCTATGATGGTAGCTCCAGGTACTTCTCTTTGTTAAGATATAGTCTCTGGTAACAGGAGGATATTGAATATTCTGGTCAAGTGAATCATGAGTTGTGAAGAATGAAATGCAATATACTAAACAGGATTAACTATATTTCACTAATTCCTTTTTAAACCAGACAAGAGTTATAATTTAAGAGCAATGGATTTTTTAGTATTATTTTGCAGTGGACAAAACAAGAATGATGATAGAGGGGTGGGACACAGTATTTCTTCTAACTCACAAAGTACTTCAACAAGTAATTTCAATTTCCTACTTTTTTTCTAATTACACATATAAATATTTATTTTTTAGGATTTAGTTCCTTCTGATGACAGGTACTTTTAGTACAAACTATTTCCTTTACGCTTCCTATCATTAGCACCTATCCCATGAACCTGTACTAACCATATTCCATGATTAGCTTGAGTGAAATGGAAACACTGACATTCAGACCCACTTACGATTGGTCTTTTGTCCAGCCTTTCATTTTGTTAATTTAGTTTTTCATTACAGGGTCATAAGGATCCCCTAACCTTTCTTAAGAACATCAGCCATGGAACAGAATGCCAGATTATTTCAGAGCACACTTAAAACATGGGGAGAACATGCAAACTCCATACAGAAATGGTTGGTTATGTTAAACCTAAGTTCTTGTGGTGGTGAGGTATTACTGCTAATCAATTAATTCACTCTATTGTGCTGAACATCCATTTATACACGGGTGCTGGCAGTTGCAGATGCATCCTGGTCTGTTTACAGTTCAAACATTCAGTGAATTATACTGGCTTTTCACCTTAAGTTTTTTCTTTGTCTTTACACATCAATCTCACAGATATTTCCATATTCTGCCTGCACGTTTTATCTTTGTCCAGGATCTGTTCAGTTTGTCACCATGGATTTCTGCACACTTGGCTATCTCTGTGATCTTTTAATGTCAGGTTACATAGGTGCAGGTAGTGGCAAATCACATCACATAGCTAGTTCCTCGAATGAGCACAGATTTTCTTGTCTAGTACATTTGCATTTGACATGCATAGATGTACACAGGACTGTATGGTTACAAAATTCTGGAAGCACATGAAGGTCTGCATGCCAGGACTGCTGACAGAATTTGTGTCACATGCACCTTTGCACACTCTTGTGGCGATGTAGACATGTCATGTATAAACCAGCCTTGAGATGTAATGTAAATCACCACTCTCTTTTGCTGTTTGCACAAATTAATGTAAAATTTACAAGGCTAAGCCCCTTCCCACTTCAGTGTATCATGATATATCTCTTTGTTCCTGCATACACACAACTACTAAATCAAATCAACAGTAAAAAAAAAGTTGACAGTGTGGCAAGATGGGATAGAATTAAAGTGCCAAAGCAGTAGCCACTGAATAGACATAATTAGCAGAGAACACCACACAAATTCTGTAACTGGTTAAATCATGAAGCTTACTGATGGTGTCGTAACCACCAAGGAAAGGAAGAACACTGACTGATTTGAAAACAACCTTGGATAAAAAATGAAGCCTGTTCCCTACTCAGACCTTGTGGAATGGCATGACAATCAAGCAACAAGGAAGCACTAAGAACTGCCTGGAGCAACCTCAAAGGCTGCATCATAACTCAAAAGAACAACTACAACATAAAAAAAGAAAACCTTCTCAATAAAATCTCATAATCACACTACATGCGGCAGGATATTTAGCAGACAATTAAAGCAAAGTCACCTGTGCGGTTATATCTACTAACGCCACTAATAATCAACCATTTACCCAATTCTCACAAACGGCCTTGAGGAATGCTTAAGTGAGACTTTTCAACCTTGATGGAAAAGCTCCAGGCTCTTGAACTGAACAGCACCTTATGTTCCCTGAATCTAAGACTTGACCTGTTGAACTGTTGACTGCCAGGCTTGAGAATACACATCAAGAGTCTCACCCAAGCTGCCTGTGCTATCTGCTCACTCCATTGAAGTTTTCAATATTTACATGTGATGGTGTAGCAAAGCATTACACCAACTCTGTCATCAAGTATGCCATCAAAACGACAGTAGACAGGTTATAAGGAAGAAGTTAAACTTAAGCATGAATGGTACAATGCCAACAATCTGTGATGTGTTGCCGAACACACACTGCAGCCATGTTTCCATCGTGATGTTCATAAATCGTGACAGATACACACACTTCAGTAATAACCTGTTTTTTCCCTTCTATCTAGTAAGTTATAAAGTAACATTCAATGCCATACAACCAGACTCATACAGTATAAACAGTCTTCACCTGTCGGCCATTAAACTCTTGCCTCCCATACAATTATCTGCTTGAAATGTGTTTTCTGTGTTGTTCTTCTGTGTATAGTATTGTAAACGGCGTATCTCCGCACCATTGGGACTAGCACAAGTGATTTTTATTGTACTGTAAAAGTATAATGACATTTAATTTAATTTACTTTTCTTGCACCTACAACAGAAAAATGGTGTTTGAATATGATTAACATAAGCAATTCTTGTCAATATAAGTTAATTAACAAAGTAATTGAGATATGGCTAGATGATAACAGAGGGGAGGAAAACAAAATACTCCCGCCAACAGCATTCACAAGGAAAATAAACCCCTTGGGGTCCATGATTAGCTTCATCAGACAATGTTACAATCCAAAGAGAGACAAAGTCATAATTCCAATAACTTAGGCCAACTGACCACCCATCCCCTCTTGGGCATTCCTCAACATTATAAGTATGTGCAGGCAATCTAATAAGATTAAATCCTTTCATTCTTCAAGTTCAAGGCCCTCAATATCTCTGAAGTCCCTCCCCATAGTAGCTTCACAATAAACCAGTGGTGTCAAGTGTCATAGAAGGACAAGTAAATATACAGGATAGTGGAGGGTCAGCAACAGGGTTCATAATGAGTCATGCATGTATTTTTGTGCAGATGATTCGCAAATGAAGTGTTATACTTAAAAGAAAGGTTTTTGAAATCAACCCTAAACTTACCTGGAAGACAGTGTAAAGGTTTAAGAACAAAGGTTATGTGATCATACTACCTAGTTCTGATGATGCGAATAATACATTGCAATAGTTAATTCTACTAGAAATGTGCAAAATCTAATCCGCAAGGCAAATCAAGATATGCTAAAGTAACTCAATCAGTCTATATTTAAAGACCAAGCATGCAGACAGATCATTTCAGAGCTTTCTGGTCCTGTAGCTTACCACTTGACTTTCCATAGGTGTTTTATTTTTCCTAACAATCTTTAGTAGACAATCATCTTGAAATGATTATATACTGTACAGGTATGTGCCAATATGTGTGTATTGATAAGCTCATATTAGTAAGTAATGTCCTGACCGTTTGAAGTGTTATACTTAAAAGGAAGGTTTTTGAAATCAACCCTAAACTTACCTGGAAGACAGTGTAAAGGTTTAAGAACAAAGGTTATGTGATCATACTACCTAGTTCTGATGATGCGAATAATACATTGCAATAGTTAATTCTACTAGAAATAAATACATCAAATATGAACATCTTTAGCAAATGTCTTCATTTTCCTGTATTTGTAATTGGACATTTTTTGTGTTCTAAAAAGATAGACTGATGTCAAAATGTAATACCTAAATTATACTGATTTAATAAAATTCATCTTTAAGCCTAGCAGATTATAAAGTGACCAGAATTTGTCACTGTCTGTATTATTCTAATCAAATAATATTTCTATGTTACCTGTACTCAAAGACAAGAAGTTATCCCTCACTCAATCTTTTAACTTACCAACACAATTAAACAATGATAATATAACAGAAAAGAAATATAGGAAACATAATAACAGGCTACTATTTACATATGAGGTGAAAGTGAATATTATGCTTCCTAACAATATCTCCTAGGAGAAGCATCTATAATGAAAATAATAAATGTCTGATTACTTTGCACTGAGAAACTCCATATCTGACTTCTCAATGTAATGGCAGAGTTCAGTCATCACATAATGTTCAAGTTTGTATAACAGAATATAGTGTTGAATGGTATCTAAAGCTACACTTAAATCTAACATAATTTTTCCCTAATACAAATTCATCAAAACATATATTGACTACAAGAGTTAATGCTGCTTCTGTACTGTGACTGCATTGTTAAAGCCAGAAAGAAAATGTTCATGTAAGTTGTAATGAATAAGGTGAGACAGAAGCTGTGTGACAGGTACATTTTCAAGTACTTTATCAAAAAAAGGTTAATTTAATGTAGGGCTATAATTACTGTATTATTAGTAGTAGTAATTACAAAATGTAAGAAATAGCAACAAGCAAACTCTGTTCAATTCACTTTACCCCAAATTCAGCAAGACTGCAGAAATGTTCGAGAACTTCGCCAAACTCAAAGTCAATAGGGAAGGAGAAACTGAACTAGCGTGGCATGGATTATAATGATGGCTTTTAAGTGTCCCTGAGGCTCTGTCAACTTCGCTGAATCAACAATTGTGGCCAAAATTATAACTTGAGCTGTGAGGCAGCCACACCAACCACTGCACTACTCTGCCTCTCTGAAATAGAATCCATCCATCCATTATCCAACCCACTATATCCTAACTACAGGTTCACGGGGTCTGCTGGAGCTAATCCCAGCCAACACAGGGCGCAAGGCAGGAAGCAAACCCCGGGCAGGGTGCCAGCCCACCACATGAGATAAAATGAATACGATAAAATATCAAAAAAGTAAACATTTTTGCAGACAGGTAGGAAGCATGAATTCACTAGGGCATTCAATGCCACCTCTGCAAAATGCACAACACACTTGTGGATTCTTCACTCCTTTCTGTTTGCAACAACTTCACAGCACTCTGGGTTACTCTATTAGGCTATGTTCACATTACAAGTCTCATTGCTCAGTTCTGATTTTTGTTCAAATCGGATTTGCCTGTCTTGACAATTCACATTCATAGGTACAAATGCCCTGTAACTAACTGTAATGTAAATGCATCAGTCCTCTGAAATGGCCCACATGCACACATTTATATGTTTGTGTCTGAATCATCTGCATCACCACCAACAAAGAAATGTCATATTTTAAGGTGACTTGTGGTATTAAAACCAATAAAATGAACGAGCTAGTAGCTAGTGTATGTATCGCCTTTTGATCTTGAGGACAACAAACACTTTATCATCTGTACATGATTACCTTGCGAAGGCACAAAAAATCCAGACCGTTAGCTTTCACTGTTTTTGCAGCTATTGCAGGCACTGCTGCCATAAGAAATCTGTGGGTAAGAGAAAAGAACCAGCAATGGTGGGACTGTGGCTTTTGTCATAGCTGTAGCTCTCCTCCATTGTTGTTTTGTTGTGCTGCTGATGCTGGCTGATGCAAGTGCCCATGCATATAGACAAAAATACAAATGAATTCTAATCCGACTATATTCATCCGTTTACTGTAGTATGGCCACCAATTGAATATTTATCCTATATAGGACCACATATGAAAGTGACTCAAATTTGATTTGAAAAGATCAGATTTCTGTGTCCAAACAGCCCTGAAGACATCAGATTTGTGTCACATTAATGCAAAAAAACAGATTTGAATCACTTCTGCCTGGTAATGTGAATGTAGCCTTAAATTGGTTGGATCATTATTACACACACATCACATATTAGTCCATACTAAAAGTCATTACCTTTAAGACACAAATACACCGACACATTTCCAGTGTTCTTCTATGTGCATACTTTGTGGTTAAATGTATTCACAAGTTTTCTTAACTGAAAGTGAGACAGATTTGACCTTAATTTCCAGTTTTCCCAGGAGTTATTGCCATGAGGCCTATTGTTAGGTCGGTACTTATAATTATAATGATTAAACGGATTGATTAGAGATAGCTTGCTCTCTTTCTTCCTAGTCCCCCTCCCACCCCATCATTATGCCTCCCCACATGAGGCTGGACCCCACTTCACAAGGTCCCAGTCCTCTGTAATACCTAGAGAAAAAGCACGTCCAGAACAAAGCAAGCCCCCCAGCAGCGGCGTATAAGGATTAAAATTGAGATATCTATCACCAATACAGTCCAAATACTATAAGCATAAAATATAATCTTCTACAGTCTTGCAATAGTAAGATAGTAAACCCAGGGATGTATTCACAAGTTTTCTGATCATTTTTAGCCCACTACTAGGATCATCATTATATACTTGGGGTGTGGGGCTGGGGTGCTGTCTCTTCTAACGTTGGCTTCTAGGGGAACAAGGTCACTGGCGAACAAAGCACATTAGCTGCAAAAAAGACTTAGGCAAATTTTTCCAATCAACACTACTAACAAATAGTATAATTATCTTCTTAAATAATATGGTACCGTGGCTGTCCATTTGTGTGTCCAGGACTTGAAACCACCTGTAGCTCACCAACTGTTTGAACTATTGACCTGAAATTTGTTACACATATACTACATGACATCTGCTATCTGCTTTCAGGGTGTTGATTGACCTCCAAGGTTAGTCCTCTTCTTATTTTTATTTTACTTCATTTTAGAATCAACTCTCAGCAGCGGCCAGCAGGGCAGCTGTGTGGCGCATGAGTACGGGCACTGCTCTCATCCCTACCAGCTTCGCCATCACTTCCCCGACCTCTTGATATCTTAAGTCTTCAATCTGCCTCAATTAAGGAAAACATACTAAGTAATTGCAACACAAAAACTGACTTAATCAGTTTTAACATGAAAAGATGCCGACGGAAGAAGAGAAGAAGCGGGCCGCTAGGGTGGAGAAAAGAAGAGCTGCTCAGGAAGCATCAAGAGCATCAACATCTGAGCAAACGAATGCTAAATGTACAGAGAAAGAGTATGAAAACTATGAATGCTCAAGTCAAGTGTACTCACTGCACATTATTGCGCAGTGCGCCGTTACTGGTTAAAAATAATACATATATAATTATTAAGCCTATTATGGTCTAGTGCTGATTTTCTGCTAAGTAACACTTTGAGTGCATAAGGAACATTTCCAGTCAATAGTCATCTACTTATAATGTTATCAATGAATTAGGTCAAAGGGATACTTGGTGGGCTTAATCCAATTCAGGGTCACAGGGACTGGCACCTATTCTGAATGTACCAGGTGTATGAGGCACTGGTCCATCACACATATGTAAAATGTGTTTATATACATATAAATGTATAATATACTAGGTAATTCATATATTACTAAGTGAGTAGTTCAACAGTACAAGAAGACTTTGGAGTAGACCCATTGCTTCTCTGCATCAAGAGGAGACAGTTGAAGTACCTTAGCCATGTTGTTATGATGCCCCTGGTCACCAACCATAGAAGGTGAACAAGGCATGTTTCACTGTGTGGGGACTGTGATGAAGATTCAGGACAGATTATATCCCATATCCCTACAAACTGATTCAGCATTTGTAACAATGATTGGCAGATATATACGTTAAATGAGTAGAATACAATGGTTTGAGTCATCTTCATTGTGACTTAAACACCAAGTGACTGTGATTAATGAAGTGCTTAAAGTGAAGCAAAGAAAACTAATCAAAATGGATTCAATTCTTCTGCTGCCAACTATGCATGTTTTCTGCCAGTTTAACAAACCTGCCAAGCTAATTTATATTTTACAAGTATAAAATTTGGTTCTTCTTTGCCAATTTATTTATTCCTTTCATCATTAATACCTGAGGGGAGAAAATCTTCAGAAAAAGTAACTGATAGAATCTTGTAGATAAATCTGTGGTGTAATTCTAAATAATTCTTTCAGTGGTCTCATTAGCCACTCTATAATATTAGGGTTAATACCAGTAAAAATATATTTCGACTTTTTCTAACAAAACATCAGGTGGCCAAAGCACATGTTTTTTCAGAATGAAATACAAAAAAATGTCTCTTCCTTTTACCTCAGTTATACATTTCTGAAATCCTGCCGCATCTTCTTCATTGGCATCATCATCGGTTTCTGGCCTGCCCACCAGGGGTTAGACTGATATAATGTCCTAGGTATTTAAGCATTTAGGGCGAAGAATACATTAACAGAAAATTCTGTATTTTAGAAATTTTCTAGTCAAAATGCAGAACCCTATTAAACTAACAAAATGTTTATGTGATGTACTATTTGCAAATTAAAAACTATTTGTGAAGCAGTGCTGCAGCAAATAGAGTTGCAGAGAATGCAATGGTCCTTTAGGAAGAATGAAGTATCAGGATGTTGAGCTGTTGATGAAATTTTTCTTCTAAAAATATGCGTATTAGAAGCTCTTAAACATCAGTAATACCTGCCAAATCATAATCTCTAGGTGCTTGTTCATATACTCAATGAGTTTATCAGAGATTGATTTGAGGATTTAAATGGTTTACTGCTCTTCCCTCAGGCATCAATACAGTCTTACGACAAAATTCCCTTCAATCAGTTCTTCTGACAGGGATTACATTCAGTTACAGTCTGTTTTCTTTTTCAAATCATCTAATAAACTCATATGTTTAAACAATTAGCAATTGCAAGGCTCACCAGCGCATTTTTTTCTTTCCTGACAGAATGGCATTGGCACATGACCTTGCAAGGTTGAAGAAAAATCATACAAGTGTAGACACGGGATCTAAATGACAGCAAGAGAGAGAGGATGGCTCTATACACTGTACTATATATGGATACGAATATTACAGAGACAAAGAGAAGATGGTTGCTTTTTGTGGAAAGGCTTTGTGGACTGCTAAACACCTGTAGCAACATCATGATGGTAATTCAATTTTTTAAATCAACAAATATATGGAGAAAAGGTTCAGAAAATTAATTCCGGAATTGCAGACGTCAAACATATACTATAATAAATAAAATGCACACTTTTGAAAGATCGATCCTTTTATCGTTCCCAGGTTATTTATGATGACACCTTTTTTTCCCGTTAAACCTGAACATCACCTTAAACGAAGAGACTGGACGCATAATGTAGTGAAAAAGCGCCTGCAAGCGCATTTATCGGTTGAGGCAAAACAAGCTGTGAATTAAAGTCTCAGACTCGACTTGCGCTATTTTTTTTTACCCAAGGATGTGCCTGTTAAAATATGCCACATACAAACTGAAGACTTTCAGGCATTGTAACAGCGCAGATCAGCAATTAGGCACATGCAAACCGTTATACACTTGTAATTATTGCATATACATAAGTGTAAAATGCCTAACAGCTTTAGAAAATCGGTTCAGGTTTATAAAACATATTTTTGGAAAGTAAAACAAGCTTCAAAATACCCGACTTTTAAGCCAGATGGGAAAAGAAATTGTTTAGAGATCTGTTTAATTCATGTTCTCCTTTTTATATTTTATACATTGCTTTAATCTTCGCTTTACTAGCAACAGTACAAAGTTTAAAAAAAAAAAAACACATTAACCGTCGTAAGGAAATAAAACTTAATCCGAGCAGAAACACTTCTTTAACTCCAGACACAAATCTGCAGTCAGAAGGCTGGACCGCTCCGCTCGCCACCCCGCGAGTCGGAAGCGTGCCGCTGTCCTGCCACCGTCACTTCTTGGTTCAACATAATAAAGGCAGAGGAGGTAAGTAGAGGAAGTGTCACGTACCTTCACTAAGCCCCGTTCATTCAATCGGCGCATCCGCGTGCTGTCGGTCCTTAGTTTAACGAGGTGAAATCACCAGCGTTTACCTTGCGTGTTCTTGCACTTTAATTCCGACAGTGACGCGCTCTCTCTCGGTCGTTTCCACACACGTTACAGAACGCAGCGGCTTACTTTGAGAGTGAGGTGCAGCGTTTAAGGAGCAGACCCTGGTGACAGTAAGCATCCTGGCGGACAGCCTGTTACCCAGGAGGCTGGGGGTTAAAGATGGGCTGGAGTAACGCTGCGGGAAGCGGGAGCGGCGCCGGCTTCGCGCTATACTCCTCTCCCCAATAAAGACTTCTTCGAATTAGCTGAATGGCATTGGGGAACTATAGACGGTATAACAATTCTAGTGACGTCAGTTCAAACAAGACAGGTTTAACTGCTTTAACAGTTCGGTTCGAAAAAGAAAAGAAGCAAAAGGCTAGCCGCGGTATTAACTGTCAAGCCGGAAAAGAATGAAAAGATGCTCCCAGAATTTGAATTAACGTTAACGACGGTGGAAAATAGTCATTTTGGCGAAATTAATTAACGGAATCAATGAAACACAGAATTAGTATTCCAGCCTGCTTCTCTCGAGACAAAACGTTGCGGAGCAGATCTGAAATCTCAGCGCACCAAATTATACTTAAAGTTAGCAGCGTCCGCGACATGACAGACGAGATTACTTGTGCAGAATGGAAATAAAAATGCGGGTGCCGGCAACAAATGGATGAATGTGACATATTTAGAGTACTGCATACGTTTATTGTGGGTTTACACGACATAAGAATAACAAGGAATATGGGTTTCATTCATTACTTCATTCACCATCCATTCATTTATTTATTCATTTTCCAAACCCACTTACTCAGGACAGGCTAACGGTTTTTTGTTTTTTTTTGTACTTTTTTCCTTAAAACAGGTGGCCAATGCCATATTTAAAATGACATCTTTTAATTCGACCATATCATGAAATTGCCGATGTGTTTAACTGGATGCTTTACGTAGTCTGATTTCTTCACTAAGCAAAACATATTTTCAAATACTATTATTTTTCTCACATTTTAATCTTGCTGCTGAGATTAATAATCACGCGACCAAGTCACATCATGACGCCTTTTCAAATCTGCCTTATGTTTTCCCACTAATCCACAATATTTATTTTAAATGGGCACCCTGTATATGCTTGAATGTAAGTCAGCACGACATAATTGCTAAAGTAAAAACACTGGAAGTCAGCAATTACATTTCACCTCAATATGAGGCTGCCCCTAGTTACTTATTATTTTAAATGCATCTTTTTCCTTGAGACTTTATGCTGTAAAGCTACTTGTTACCAACTGATCAATGAGGGTATACTCTAGATGGAAATTTAGCAGAAAAAAATGCTTTATTTTATTTGATCACATTTTAAATCTGTTCTGTCTTACCTGTCAAATACAATACATACATATGTGTTATCTCTTGACCAATGTGTATCTTTAGGATTCTAGCTTTGACTTTCCTCAGTATCCTCTTGTGTTTAACGCTCTCTTGTCCGACGCTTCTTCTCTAAATTACATTCCAGTAAAGGAGACTTCTCATTTGGAGGCGCCTTGTTTGCCATCTGACTGCTTTTTTGACTAGATGGGCCACTGTTAAAAACATCATTTGCAAATACTGTACTTCCGGTCTACTGGGATGGTGACTGAAGTTTAATGGCCTGATATCACACAATTTGAAATGCTCCATTTTAACTCCTGTTTTGTAAAAACAACAAAGGTCACAATTAAGTATAGCTTTGTACCTGTAAGGCATCATGTCATCAACCCTGCCACTGAGCCACCAAAGCCAAACTGACCTATCAGATTGCTCAGAGGGGCCAGACACACACACACACAAGTATTTCACTATATTAAAGACAGATATTATAAACTCATTCTTGAATCTGATTAAACCTCATGAAGAGTGCAGACCTGGAGTCTATCCCAGTAGCATCTACAGCAAGGCAGAAAGTAACTTCGTAAAGGATGCCAGTCCCTGCCAAGGCACTCTTATAAGCACATGCACTGTCCCTCATCTATCCAGAATTACATCCCTCCAGTTTTGAAACTGCAGAGCCTAATGAAGGAAACAAATCTAGACAGACTGCTAGTCAATTGAAAGGTCCAGCTCCTCGTGTGCTCATCTGCTCTTCTTCATTCATTTCAGTTGTATATTTTTGAAAGTGCTTATTGCACTTAATGGGTACAGAAGTCTGTCTCTGCAGCATTGCTGTGCAGACAAGGCTAGGAACCAACCCTGGATGAAGGGTCAATCCATCTAAGGGTACATTCACACACATCCATACTCCCTAATCCACTTATTCATCAATCCACTTTCAAACCCGATCAATGTATTGAAAGGTCACTTGTATGAGGCCTGTTCTAATAGCATCAGGGACAAAGCAGAATTCAGCTTTGTGTTGCAGGACAGCCTATTTATTATCTTCAGAGTTGGAAAGTAATGTAATAAGCATGAATTTTCTGGTGCCCTCCCTATAAAATGTGTGTGCTACTGCAGGGTTTTCTGCAGGTGCTTTAGTTTTCTTCCCACATCCCTTACCCACACTTGTTAGGACAATTGGCGACTTTAAAGCGGCCCTGGGTGCTAGTGTGCCCAGACTCTGACTGACACCTCAATGGCATTGGTTTCTGCCAGTATTAGCTCTTACCTCACCACAGATACTGTCAATCCATTTTCAGGCCAAATTAATTCAGTTCAAAATCACACAGGCTATCCTGACAGCATTGAGAGCAAGGCAGGAGCCAAATTTGGATGGAGAGCCAGTATGCATCAGGACAGTCTGCCATATGGAGGGTCAGTTTAGAGTCAGATCATCATAACATACAAGTGTTTAGGTTTGTGGAGGAAAACTGGAGAAAACCTCATTGAGATTAATGAAGAATGTAAAATGTGTATATTTCAAACCGACAGTGATCAGGCTGGGATTTAAACAATGAAGCACTAACGTTCCCCATTGCACCACTGTGCCATTGACACTTACCTTCATCTGAGTCTATTGCTTAACTGATGACAGAGCTCCAAAATATAAACAACTTATGTAAAGTAGTAAGCATGAATGTCAGTGTGAACATATTTTTACCACTCTTATTATAACCTTTTAAATTAAAAACAGTGTTGACCTGGAATCTCACTGTGTTATTGTCACAAGAATGGACAGTTCCTTGGCAAGAAATGTAAAGATGTATGACAGAGAAAGAAGGGGGTACTGGAGAAGTAGATAGTTATGGATATTTATGAGGTTCCCAGCACACAAGTGAGAAGCAGTGTTGGAATAACGGTTTGATTTTCAGTTCAGGTTGTGTTAAATCAAGGGTCATCATTAAGCCCCTCTGTTTTTACTCTAGTTGTGTGTGTTATTACTAGAGGAATATGGGATTGTACAATGTGGTACCACTACAAATATTGTGGACAGGAAATTGAAGCAGTGGTAAAGAGCTACGGAGGACAGCGGCCTTAGGATTTGTTGGAAAGAAACAGAATATCTAAGATCTGAGGAACAAGATGGAGAAGTAACTTTACAGGGAGAAAGATTTAAAAAGGTGGAAAAGTTCAGATATCTTTTATCAACCATAATAGAGAATGGAGAACCAGGCCTATATATAAGCTATATAATGCAATCTGGTTTGAAAATCTGAAGAAAGGTATCAGAGTGTTATGTGACAGAAGAATTGGTGCAAGAGTGAAGGTTATAAACAGTGGCCAGATCAGCATTGTTGTATGAATCAGAAACCCAAGCAGTTTAAAATGGGCATGAAAGGAAACTGGATGCTTCAGAAATGAGGATGTTGAGATGGATGTGTAGAGTAAGAAAGCTTGTTAATATCAGGAATGAGAGAATCAGAGGTACTGCTGAAGCTGGGGGAACTATCAAAAAAAACACAGGAAAGCAGGTTTGAGTGCTATGGGCATGTTATGAGATGAGAGGTGAACAATCTGGAGAGAAGACTCATGGATACAGAGGTGCCAAGAAGAGGATGGCCAAAGAGAAACTAGATGGACTGTGTAAAAAGGAAACCAAGGAAGAAAGGGATGTCAGGTGCAGAAGTATATAACAGATGAGAGTGAAGGAGGCTGGTCCAATATAGCAGTCCCATGTGAAATTGGGAAAAGGTTTAGGAGAAGAAGACTGGATGATTGTAATATAATGCAATTCTTTACACAGAGGTCATTAATGAATGTACATTAACCAGTGGTGTGCTGGGCATGAACATTCTGGTGGCACCATGCCTGAATTTTCCTTTATGCTTGCATACTTCTCTAATGCTAACATTAAAATTAGCATGACATGCTGGTTCATACCCCTTTCATGTCAAAAGAAATCAACCAATGGAATGCTTGTCCCTGGTCTGTGTTAATGTGCGTCAGATCATCGTTATACATTATCATCATCTGACAAAATACAGCCATATGGATTTAAACATCAAATAAACTGAGAGCCTTGCAGCATCCTACTGCCCAGGAAAATCTCCTGGCAATTAACTGCCTAAATTGAAACCGCAATGCCTCAAGTTTAGGATCCGATGGCTTTGAGGTGAAAAAGGACAATCCACAATAACCTAGAAAGAATATACAGACTACTCACACTTCCTGACTCACACACAAGTATCTGGGGTTGTCCAGGAATAACACTATCCATCGTGTGGTGAGGTGTTTACTTGAAAGTGCAAGGCGTCAAATAATTCAAGAAATCATTTCCTATACTGTATATTTATTCTTTCTGCACTAGAACAGCATTCATCTTTGAAATGGAAAAATCACACTGCTGGTTTCCTTTCGACAAAGTGGAAGGAGCTCTCATAAAGCTTCCTTGTTTGATTTTACAAATAATGGCATCAGTGGGTCTCCACTGCAGATGATGAAAAATACCACTCGGCACCATCACCACATTGTTTTGTGCTATATTGATTTTCTTACTTTATTTTTGCAAATTATTGTGGCTAATTTTTTACAAGAAACGTACTGGAGTATTCTTGCCTCTCCTGGCTTACACTGCATAGAATTTGCTATGAAAAGCTTAAACTCAAATGTAAACAAAAAATAAGTGGTCATCATTTTAATACCAATAATAATGTGCTATAAACTTCAAGACCCATTGCTAATCTTAAATGGTCAAGGGTATACAAGGACAGAAATTCAGGCATAAGCTTAGACCGCTGCAGGGCCAATGGAGCTAACATCATCAGCTCAAAACAGACTTTCAGTTCCTGGCACAAAGGCAATTTCATATACTGTACTACAAAATAATACATTTTCCTACATGAGAAATTGGAGCATATGATGAAAAATTGAAAGAAATTCTTTTAAGAAGACCCAGTTGAGGGCTGTTATAAACGTAATAATCAGTTACAGTATATTACTGAGGAAAACTTATTACTTATTTTGTATTTCATCTGGTGGAGCTCTGCCCCTCTGGCCTTTAATGCATAAATGCCACTTCATTAGCAACCACTGATATTTCATTAAAGTGTGCCCTACTTTATTTAGAAAAATGACAAGTGAATTCAAGTTTCACGTACATGTAACAGAATTAGCTATGTCAAGTTCAAAGTGTCTGCTTTTTTGCATAAGTTTAGGTTTGAGCTCCAGTTTAT
Organism: Polypterus senegalus; assembly: GCF_016835505.1. Classification (NCBI taxonomy): domain Eukaryota; kingdom Metazoa; phylum Chordata; class Cladistia; order Polypteriformes; family Polypteridae; genus Polypterus; species Polypterus senegalus. The sequence continues at coordinate 120,518,146 of NC_053163.1, read as the reverse complement.
TTTGGTCTCAAGCGGCAGTTTGCTCCAGAGTGCACTCGAGTGATTATTGTGGTGTGCTGCAGTTGATACAGATGTGGGGCCACCTTTCACTCAGGGATGTAAGGCACAATCTCATCACCAAACAAAAAGTTTTCTTGAGGGAACTGAGGGGCTCATTTTTTAACAAAATATGGATGAACTGTTTCAGTGACCAACAAACTGCACAAAAGATGGCTAAACGATTCTCAAAGACTTTTAAATAGATTCAGCATAAATATAGACCATTTATGGAAACATCATTGTTGTACAGTACTTCATTTCAGGGTACTGTACAATTTCTGAATGACGTCCAGAGCAACATGATGGTGCATTGGTTAATATGGCTGGTACCAAGTTCAAAGTTTATTGTCAAATTGCACAGTAAGGAAACGCGTTTCCCTGTACAATGAAATTCTTTCTTTGCTGTTCACACCAAATGACAAAAACAATGTATAACGGTAAACATAAATAATAAGTAGCAGATAGATAATAAGTAACAGAGGCAGCATAAAGTATAAAAACAGAATACAGTAAACCCTCGTTTATCGCGGTTAATCCATTCCAGACTATGCCGCAATAAATGAATTTCCGCGAAGTAGGATTCTTTATTAATAAATCGAATATTTTTGCAGCTAGAGCATAGAAAACCTGTTTATGACCGTCTAAATACGTTTTTTAACAATTTTAGAGCCCTCTAGACATGAAATAACACCCTTTAGTCAAAAGTTTAAATAAAATGACCAGAATTTTTTGGGCCAATCCATGGACATGGGGTTGGCGGTACAAAGTGAAAGCTTATCTCGTGATTTCTCACTAAAGTTGCAGGATGCGGCAAAGCATAACCTCCAGCGTAACCTCCGTCAAAACACAAATCATCGTGGTGATGAGATACATTAAAAAAAGTGAACCAGCTGAAACCGGGGACGAAATCTTAAGCCGGGAACAAAACAGGGATATGTTTCTGAGTGTGGACAGTTGTCCAAAAAAGGGGACTGTCCCCGGAAAACGGGGATGAATGGTCACCTTAGTCTAAATTGTGCTCCATGACAAGACTGAGATGACAGTTCCGTCCCACAATTGAAAGAATGCAAACATATCTTCCTCTTCAAAGGAGTGCGCGTCAGGAGCAGAGTATGGCAGAGTGAGGGAGAGAGAGACAGAGAGAGAGAGAAGCAAACAATCAAAAATCAGTAGGGCTGTTCGGGCTTTTAAGTATGCGAAGCACCGCCGGAGAAAGCAGCTGCAAGGAAGGAAGCAATGTGAAGGTAGTCTTTCAGCATTTTTTAGAGGAGCGTCTGTATCCTCTAGGCCAGTGTGCGAACAGCCCCTCTGCAAACAGCCCCTCTGTCAGGAGCAGAGAATGTCAGAGAGAGTGAGAGAGACAGAGAAAAGCAAACAATCAAAAATCAATACGTGCTGTTCGGGCTTTCAAGTATGCGAAGCACCGTGCGGGAAGCATATCATATATCATTGAGGAGTTTTATTTAATATGTAATACGTGCTCTGATTGGGTAGCTTCTCAGCCATCTGCCAATAGCGTCCCTTGTATGAAATCAACTGGGCAAACCAACTGAGGAAGCATTACCATAAATTAAAAGACCCATTGTCAGAAGAAATCTGCGAACCAGTGAAAAATCTGTGATATATATTTAGATATGTTTACATTTAAAATCCGCGATGGAGTGAAGCCGCAAAAGTCGAACCGCAATATAGCGAGGGATCACTGTGAAAGTATAAAGTGTAATTGTTCAGGTAGGTGTGAGATGGACAAGTCAAATCCAGTTGTGTGAGATAGATAGAATGAAGTGAACCATGATTATAAACTCCAGTCAGTTATTCAGGAGTCTAATGGCCTTAAGAAAGAAAGAGTTATTTAGCCTGGAAGTCCTGCATTTCATACTTCTATACCTCCTGCCTGAGGATAGAAGTGTGAACAGTTCATGTTGGTGGTGGGTGGGGTCCCTGAGGATCGAGGCAGTTCTCCTACAGTTGTAGATGCTCTGCAGAGAGAGCAATGTTGTCCTGGTGATCTTCTCAGCAGTCTTTACCACTCTCTGCCGGCATTTGTGGTCCATAGCAGTAGTGTTGCTGTACCACACTGTGATGCAGCTGGTCAAGATGCTCACAACAATGCAGCTGTAAATGTTGCCGAGGATCTTAGTCGACATACCAAACTTCCTCAGCTTCCTCAGAAAGTACAGCCGCTGTTGAGCCCTCTTGACCAGCTATGTGGTGTTAAGTGTCCAAGTGAGGTCCTCACTGATATAGAAACCCAGGTCTTTTAAAGCTGCTCACCCTCTCCACTTCAAGCCCTCAGATAAACAGTGGTCGGTGAGGTCTCCTCTCCTTCCTCATGTCCACTATCATCTTCTTCATCTTGTCTGTTTTAGGGTCAGGTTGTTGTCCTCACACCATGACGCCAGACTGTCCACCTCCCTCCTGTAGGCCACCTCATCCCCACCAGTGATGCGTCCAATCACTGTGGTGTCATCTGCAAACTTTAGGATGATGTTATCTTTGTGGGAGGTGAAACAAAGTGAACAGGGTGTAGAGGATGAGGCTGAGGACGCATCCCTGTGGGGTGCCTGTGTTTGTGATAATGGTGGCTGAAATCCTATTACCAATCCTCACAGACTGGGGCCTGCAGGTGAGAAAGTCTAGGAGTCAGTCACACAGGGTGGGGTGCAGGCCAAGTGCAAACAGTTTATGGGGGATAACTGTGTTAAAGGCGGAGCTGTAGTCAACAAAGAGCATCCTGATGTAGGAGTCTTTGTTCTCCAGATGGGAGAGGGAATAATGTAGTGTGGCCGCGATGGCATCTGAGGTGGACCTGTTGGGCAGGTAGGCATACTGCACGGGGTCCAGAGTGTCCGTTATGCTGTTCTGAATGTGGGCCAGCATCACTCTCTCAAAACACCCATTCAGGCAGGTGGGTGGGCTTTTTTTAGCAAGGGGGACGATGACCGTAGTCTTAAAGCAGGATGGAACGATGCGCTGACTGTGGGAAAGGTTGAAGATGGAGCAGAGAACATCAGCCAGCTCGTTGGCACATGATTTGAGAGCCCGCCCAGGGATGTTGTCACTACACTGGTTGCCTGTGTCATTCAGGATTGACTTTAAAATACTGCTTATGGTTTATAAAGCCTTAAATAATCTCGCTCCATCTTATATATCAGAATGCCTGATGCGTTATATTCCAAATCGTAACCTTAGATCTTCAAATGATTGTCTCCTTATAATTCCAAAAGCTAAACTTAAAAGAAGTGGTGAGGGGGCCTTCTGCTGTTATGCACCCAAAATCTGGAATAGCCTGCCAATAGGAATTTGCCAGGCAAATACAGTAGAGCAGTTTAAAACACTGCTGAAAACACATTACTTTAACATGGCCTTTTTATAACTTCACTTTAACTTAATACTGATACTCTGTATGTTCAATTCTTCATAATAATTATTCACAGTGGCTCCAAAATCCATACTGACCCCTACTCTCTCTTCTGTTTCTTTTTCCGGTTTCTTTGTGGTGGCGGCCTGCGCCACCACACCTAAAAAGCATCATGATGCACCAACATTGATGGACTGAAAGCCAGAAGTCTACGTGACCATCATCATCTGGTCTTTCCATGAAAACCCTAAATACAAAGAGGACTGTTTGACTTATGTTAGGTAGATTGCCCAGAGGGGACTGGGAGGTCTCTTGGTCTGGAACCCTACAGATTTTATTTTTTCTCCAGCCTTTGGAGTTTTTTTTTGTTTTTTCTGTCCACCCTGGCCATCGGACCTTACTCTTATTCTATGTTAATTAATGTTGACTTATGTTTATCTTTTATTGTGTTTTCTATTTTTCTATTCATTTTGTAAAGCACTTTGAGCTACATTTTTTTGTATGAATATGTGCTATATAAATAAATGTTGATTGATTGATTGATGTTGTCTGGTCCTGCTGCCTTACGGAGGTTGATCTTCCTTAGTGATTTGTGTACCTGACCTGAAGAGACCGCTGGGGGGAGAGAGGGGTTGTGTGGTCCAGGTGTGTGTGTGCCACCACTCTGTGCTGTTGCTGGATGTCTCAAAGCCGTTGTAGAAAGTGTTGAGATCATCCAGCAGACTGTCTGTGGAGCTGATTGTGCTGGTGGTGGTCCTGTAGTCTGTGATGTGCTGTAGGCCCTGCCTCATACAGTACATCCAGAATTAGCAGTAGAATTGAAGCCCTGCAGCTTCTCTCTGTACTGCCTCTTGGCTGCTGTGATAGCTTTTCTTTGTCCGTACTTTGCAGCTTTGTACTCCATCTCAGTGCCTGATCTAAATGCAGTAGAGCAGGCACGCAACATTTGGCGTACCTGACTGTTTATCTAGGGCTTCTGGTTTTGGAACTTCCTGACTGGTATTGTGGGCACGATGTTGTCAATACAGGTGCTAATGTACCCAGTCACGTACTCAGCATAGTCCTGTATGCTGATAGAAGAGTCCTCTAGAGTGGCTGCAACCCTAAACAAATCTCAGTCTGTCTGAGCAAAACAGTCCTGCAGGGTGCTCTCAGTCTCTGGGGTCCAAAGACCCAGTGTCCAGAGTTCAAATCCCATGCCTGGACATTGTGTGCATGCCTTTGATTTCTCCAGAAATCAGTTTGGATTTTCCTCCTGGCACTCCATATTCCTCCTAAATGCCCATCTATGCGAATGTCTGGTTGCTTAGAAATTCTAAATTGGACTTCGGCGAATGTGTGCATGAGTTGGCCCTTTAGTAGACTAGCATTCTGTGAAAGGCACCTGTCTTGTACCTAATGTTATGTAATGGGATAAGCTGTAGCCCACACAATTGCATCAAGGGGCTCTGACAATGTTATTTCTTTGTTGTGGAAGCCATGACGTTGGCATCGTAGAGGCTAGTCATCATGTCTACATAACCATAGATGACATATATATGGTACTTAAAGCAGGTATTCTGAGAAGACATGCTGGAATCCTTAACTTCTTGGCCAACATCTATGAGTGACACAAAAGCCACATTTCATAAATATGTCAGTACTGTTCTTGTTTCACAAGGCTCCGTGCAGTAAAAGTAGCACCAGCTTCATCCAGGTAATGCATATAGAAATGTAGTTGTCCAGGCTAAACAAGCATTAGAATTCATGCCAATGTCAACAACTTACAGCTAAAATAATTTGTTTTATTTTGCCAGATATGCAAGTGTTATGCCAACCATAATAAAATTTGGAAATCTCGGGTTTCTTACCATGTTTATCCACCCACTAACAGCTCCTTTGTTTTTGCTATGCTGTCATTCTTTTCCACATTACCAACATCTGTTTGCCATTTCCAGTCATCAGTATGAGCGAACATTATGAGTGACTTGATATTGTGAGCAATATTTTCCACCCACACAAAATAACCAGGTGCTAGAATGGGACCCCTACTCAGATTAGTTAATTATTGCATTCAGTTTCCATTAACAAATGCAAAATGTTACAGATGATGGGTGAAGCATCTATCCATCCATCAAACACCCTTTGTTTGCATATTTCATAAGTCAAATAGCAAAATCAGCATACAAGTGTTTCTGAATACATTTAATATTAAAAAAGAGATACTTCAAGTGTCTTGCAGCCATAGATGGCATAAGATACTCGGATCCCTCAAGCAGTGGTTAGCCCATTATATGGTCACAGGAGGTCATCACCTATTAAATAAGCGGATTATGATACCAATTAACCACATGGCACAGTAACACACTATCCACCTTTTCATATTGAGGGATTATGAAAAGCCAGAAATGAACCTAATTTGCACCTCTTTAGTACAGAGAAGGACAACTGTGCACACTGCATGAAGAAAATATGAAAACTCCACAAAGACAATCACCAGACCAAGACCCAGGTCCATTAGACCAAAAGGCAACAGTGCTAACTTCTGTGACATCTGCATAAATCATGACAAGTTGTTTTTTTTATATTTTCAGTTACTTCACTCCCCATGATAGCCGTTCATCTATTTGTTGAATCCGCTTAATGTAGTTTTAGGGTCACAAGTATCCAAAACCTATCCTGACACCACTGGGAGCAGTTGGTATTGAATGTATTGACATTCTATTGTAGGACAGTTTAACACATGTTAAACTAAAATGCAATACAGGTTTTATTTTATTTCATTGCAAAGCCATGAACTGTAAATCACTTTTCTGAAGTTTTTGACAGGTGCCTGGAATATCTGATACCCACTTTTGATTTTCATTGTTTTCAGCAGTTTCATTGGCATTTCAGTCCCTTGTTCTTTATATTTCAGAGATGTCAATCCAGCCCAAGGTTAATATAGTTTTGCCTTTTTATATTAGTTTTTATTTCTATATTTTTTCTGATCTTACTTGGAAATTCAGTTTAGTTTTAGTTTTCCTTCATCATGTATTTTTAGCTTTAGTTTAGTTTTTATTTCACAAAAACATTTCTATTTTATTTTTATATATATTAGTTTCAGTTTTAGTTTTAGTAATTACGGCATGGAGCGCTTAGTTTTGTGTCACAATCAGCCAGAACTGTACACTTAACAGATTTGGATATGAGTTTAATGTTAGTGGAAGCTTACTATACAGCCTGGTTTATTATCTGGTTTTATTTGTGTCTGATAAAAACAAGCATAATCAAAACTAGACACTGAATATGAACAATTTTACACAATTTTATAATTTTAAAAATATTTTCTCATGAAAATCACAGGGGCTTAGGAAGAATAGGGCTCTTAGACTTGAATCAGTGTGCAGACCCCACCTAGCTGTATTGAGGGAAACAAAGAACAACAAGCATGTAGTGTGAAGGTCAGGGGTGGTGACTCTTGAATAGCCTAACATAAATGACAGTAAACCCATAATGAGCAGGGCAAGAGCAGGCAATAGGAGTACAGACAGGCATAAAACAACAGAGACAGCATCTGAGATTAGGAACAATATATACATTATCTAAACCTATTTATCCAGAGTAGGATTTCAGAAAACCTGGAGCCTACCGCAGCAGGTTTGGATGCAAGGCAGGAAAAATCCCTGGTATGCAATATGTATGATAAGGCTGATGTTAAGAACAAAAAGAATATGATATTTCAACTATCTATTTTGGGAGAGAGAGAAAAACATTGAAAAAACTGAGACAAATATTTTAAAATATTTTGCTAATGGATTACTTTCACAATATCAGGTATTTTGAGTTGTGAATATGAACTAAAAATGATAAATTAATAAATATGGAATAAATACAAAAACCCATTTGTAGTTTTTCATCACTTTTCGGACTTTCTGCCTTTGTTTGTATGGCTTCGTTGTTAAACAATGTTTTTAAAGCAAAAGTGATTGGTCAGTAACAATATGCTGATCTTGTATGATGACCTACTCTGTCTCTCAATCGGCACCGTTTTATTTTTAAAAACCGGGAGTGATCTCCCCTGGACTTCCTTGTATACTCGGATATGGGGATGGATATTTGAGGAGTAAACTGCAAGACAATGATTATATTTTCATATTATGTACATTAAGGAACCATCAACAACAAATCAAATTAATAATATATTGAACAATTATTAAAAAAGTAAAGTTGAATAAATCGGACTCTGCAGCTGTATAAATAAAGAAAAATTGAGTGTGTGTTCAGATAAAGTACAACTTCTGGGTGATGGATTTGGCCAAAAAGTTAATACAGATCTACAATTGTGGTATAACAACCACATGCCGAATTTCATCCATCTATCTAGTTACGTTTTTGAGTTATCCTGTTTACACACGCACAGAGACGCGCACACAAGCAATTCCAAAAAACAGTATTGTTGGAAACTGGTTAGTCTATAACGTCAAGATTCATCAAAATATCAAGGTCGAATTTTTTCATGATTACTATACTTTCTGTATATGAGAATGTAAAAACGATTTCTCCTGCGCGAAGTGGCAGGTGAATTGCTTTCAACAAAAAGCAGACACCTGAGAAATAAACTGACATGTTACTCACTCGTGATTTTTCTATAGTAAACGTTTTGTTGACCAGCACATTCTGATTTCAGCCATTTGAATTACATCTTGATATACAAAAAGCACAAAGAAAGGCGGCACGCAAAACGCTTTCTATTTCTCATACATACCCGCACTCAGCTTGCTCTGTCACCGCAAATGCTGTGTGAACTGCCGCCCTCCTTCACCAGCTGCCGCTCACTGGATGAATATATGCGGGCGACTCGTGGTGGATGACTTTCTGTTTTAGAGTTCAAACTTACAAGGGTTAAAGACTAACGGCAAGAATATTCATTCAAAAATGAAAACTAAAAATATTTTAGTAAATTATTATTTTATTTCAGTTAGTTTTTCCAACAACTTTAATAGTTTCGTTTAGTTTTAGTTTTTCATTTCGGTTTTGTTAATTATTTTATTTCAGTTTACGAAAATGTTTTTTTAATAATAGTATCAGTTTTAATTTTAGTTTTCGTTAACTATAATAACCTTGATCCAGCCTACTGCTCCAGGGTTTGTATAGACAATCACTTTCATCACTGGATTCTTATTTTACTGACATAGAAGGCTAAAGTTGTCAGGCTTCTCCATGTCCTATTCACATTGCATGAGTACAGTGTAGCCGACCAGTTCCTTCATCAGGCAGGCTTTTATGAGGGGCCAAATGGGCATAAATCCCACAGGTTTACCTTTAATATATTGGTTTAGTTCAGATGTCTTATTAATACCAATGTCATGCAAAGTATAAGTGCTCTGAACCTTACTGAAAAATTAAGCCAAAGATTCATCCTGTATTTTTTGGACCTTTCAATTACCTAACTTTTAATTATCCATGTGAAATTATTATTAGATTAGAGTTTTGTTTTTTTTAATTTTTTTTATTTCTATGGAAAATATTGTCCACAAACAACAAACTTAAGAAACTATAAACAAAAACAATTCAGATAAGCAAAAAGACGTGACGATAGATAGTCACACAAGTGTGACATTATTGGAACAAACATCAACATCTAATAATCCTTCCCTATCTATTGTCACACATGTGCAATTGGGAGACAACCCCAGGGCTCATTTGATAGTAATTACCCTCCGAACCAGGGGTTGGAGCTGTCATCTTTGGTAAACAAATCCTGCCAACTATGCCACTGTGAAAGAATAAAAGGGAGATCATAAATGTTTGGGGCACCAAATTGCTCCCTGAATATTATGATGGAAAGTAAATTGAAATGGAAAACAAATCAGCCTCCACACTCTCCCAAGATAATAATAAAATAATAATAATAATAATTTATTACATTTATATAGCGCTTTTCAAGGCACTCAAAGCGCTTTACATACACCACCAGGGGGCAGCCATAGTGCGCCAGAACGCCCACCACACACCAGCTTACTGGTGGAGAGGAGACAGAGTGATGAAGCCAATCAGTGTATGGGGATGATTAGGAGGCCATGACGGTCAGAGGCCAATGGGCAAATCTGGCCAGGATGCCGGGGTAACACCCCTACTCTTTCCGAAAGATATCCTGGGATTTTTAATGACCACAGAGAGTCAGGACCTCGGTTTAACGTCTCATCCGAAAGACGGTGCTTTTTTTACAGTATAGCGTCCCCATCACTATACTGGGGCATTAGGACCCACACAGACCACAGGGTGAGCACCCCCTGCTGGCCTCACTAACACCTCTTCCAGCAGCAACCTAGTTTTTCCCAGAAGGTCTCCCATTCAGGTACTGACCAGGCTCAACCCTGCTTAGCTTCCGTGGGCAACCAGTCTAGGGCTACAAGATAGCAGTTAAAGTAGGACAGTCATAGTAAAGGTGGGTTCAGTAGACAAGATACTGGAAGTGACATCACCAGAGGCCATTCTGCAGAGGAAAGTAGAAGAGAGGCAGTAGATGACATGTAGCCCTGAGGACAGATGTTGACTAAAGTCGACGTTCAGGGGCAAAGGGCAAAAAAAACCTGTAAATGTCGATAAAACTTACTGTTATCTTATAGGTAGACCCTCCTTGCTAGGAGGACTGTAGACTTGTAGACTTGACGTTGAATCCCTGCATGTACGTGATTAGCGTAAACAATGTCTTGAATGGCATTGACATTGGGCGAGAGAGTGAATCGAATGCACAAAGCAAAATGTGTATTTTGTGGGTATTATTGCTGAATAGGACTCTGACTTATCAAACTCTGATTTTGATAAAAGTGATCTGGAGATTGAAAACGAAAGTCAGGTACCTGCATCAGCTGATCAATCCCCAGGTGATCATGCAGCTAACACACCTATGGCAACATTCACTTGGGGAGACTACACAGACACTTATCAAACTCCGATTTTGATGCAAACCATCTGGAGACTGCAAATGAAAGACTGGTACCTGCATCAGCTGATCAGTCCCCAGCTGACTGCATTGCTGAACATGCTCATGTAGCTGGTGTGCCTACTGCAACATTTGCCCTGGGAGGACTACATAGACATAGGTCCATGGGAAGCAAATTGGCAACTGGACTTCATTAAACAACACGGCATGCTAGCGGGCACTACAGATTACCAGGCACTCAATGACTTCAAGTTGTTTTTTTTTCCAGAAAGTGCCTTTCATCTTATGAGTGATGAGACAAATAGGTATGTAATATGTATGTGAATTTATATACTGGAAGGGCTCATGGAACATAAAGCAGAGTTACATGTATCATAAATAATTTTATTTTATGTTGTTTTATGTGTGAAACCATTGCTTAGTGTGCTTCTCAGAAAACTGAGTTTTTTGGAAAAATATTTAGCCCTTGGACAAAAGGGAAAAAATAATTGGCTCTAAAGGAATCAACTGAAGTTCAATAAATAAATAAAAAAGTTACTTTATTGCAGTAACAAAGTCATTTACACATGATTTGATTTGGTGAAACAATACAACATGCAGAGAACAGTAATCATTTTCCCCAAAAGATCTAAAACAATGAATTTTAATGCAAACACATTTAGACACATCCATCAAATGAATATACCAATTATGGAAAGTCTAAATTTGAAGTTCACACACCTTACAGCCTGTGGAGAAGCACTGTTAATGAAATCTAATAGTCCTGTTCTTGACAAATTTGCCCCATTTACCAAACTGAAGAAAAGTGAGCAGAGGGTGTGCATAGTGCAACAGATCAGCTAAGATGTCAATGACTGTACATTTCAATTTGTAAAAACAAGGTGAACCCATGGTAGGGATTTTAGAAATGGTGTATGCCACTCCCTCTTTAACAGATTAATTTCCTTGGTAGAATGGTTGCCATACCAAAAATAACTCTTTCAATAACGAACCTGTGCAAAATGGTCACTGCTTCCTTTGACATACTAAACCTTTTCAGCTTTCTCAGAGAAAACAGTTTATTAGATTAGATTAAATAAACTGTATTAATCCCAAGGGGAGATTTAGATGCATGCAGCAGCAGAAACATATATAAGGAAAGATACAGGCTCACAGGACAAATAATACAACTAAATCAATCAATCAATCAAAGTAAATTGTGCAAAAATTGCAAAATGAACTTGGAGCATAAGGATTTAACCTACAATGTCAGGAGGAAGCATTGAATTGTCTGATAGCAGCAGGCAAAAATGATCCCTAGAGGCGCTTCTTAACACACTGTGCCTGTAGGTTGAAGTGTTCCAGGACAGCATCTCCTGGAGGAATACCTGAGCATTTTCATGATGACATCCTGTTTTCTACGGTGCTCTTTTCTAAACATGACAGTTTGTTGACTTCCCATGGAACCCAGGTACTTGAAATTTGGTTAGCAATTGCACCCTCTGGTGTCTTGGGGTGGTAATGCTTATTTTGGATGAATCTGGAAGGCAAACCTCTGATATACATGTATGACATTTATCAACATAAAGGTGACTAGGGGTACTTTTAACATTTATACAAATATTAATGTTTAGCTGTTATGAAGTTTTAGGCAAATTGTTCCTGACAGCATGCCTTTCTCTCTTCCACATAAGCATGTGCATAAATTAGCTTTAAAAAGAAACCAATAATACCTTCCAATGCATTCCCAACATCGTGACTGGCCATATTGACTTTTTATTCTTCTATAAAAGCACTTCTAAAAATTGAAATTAAGCCACTGTCAATCCACAGGGAGTCTGCCGAAACAGTTTTTAAATTTATTTTGCATTCATTTGTAGATTGATTGCCTTAGTTCAGATTTTACAACCTGCTAGTAGAAACAGCCTTGCCTCGAAGGGCATCAAAATCTGAGTGAAGTTCATGTAAAAAGCTTTTCAAATTATTTCAGCAAGGATGATTGCTCTCACTAATAGTGGTTGCATATTCAAGTAGTATCCTAACGTAAAGTGAATTTATAAATGCTATCTTGAATTTTTCTGCTTGACTGGAGCTCAATAATTAATTTGCGATTATGTAAGAAGTACCTACAACAATTTTGCTAACCCACGTAACATTCAGGGCATGGGATGTGTGGACCTTTAATTATCATTACTGATGGTGAGGCAGAAGCAGCAGTTCCCAGATTCTACTGCAGGGCACCAAGATCAACCACTGACTATTGCACTGTAGATTTGCGCTTCAAGATGAGCGCCTGCTCTTAATTTATTCTTTTGAGTTTTACACTTTTAAGTTATGTCTTGGATTTCTGCATCACGTATTTTTAATGATCCATGCATACCTGTGTCAAAACCATGGAAAATGTTCTAAACAGGTCATTACAACCAACCTATAAGGGAAGTGGCAGATACTTTTGTTTATCTTTTAAGGGCATATCAGTAGGATTGTCAGGTGAGTGAGAAACTGGCAAAACACACACAGGCAAAAGTAAAAGCAAACTCAAAAAGGGCTTCTGTACAGAATTGATTTGCTCAAGCACTAAAGTGTTTGCACTCAGAAAGCATTTATTCATGTATTTGGATGCCCTTAAGACCTCAAGGCTATCTTATACCACATGACTGCCATATCACACAGAATGTGTCACTTGATTAGCAATTTACTGTGTCATACCAAACAAAATATCACACACAAGCCTATAAGAACAAATGAGCATAATGGTGGCAGACATGGTGTCACCATTATGATGATAAAAATTACACAAATTAAATCAATTAAAAACTAATGAGCCCAATTTGTAAATTAATGATAACAAGGTATATTAGTAAGGTAGTTCTGAAACTAAGCTACCTCCTTACTACTCAGATCAAAACTGGACACTCTTCAAAAAAAGAGATAATGTTCTGTTAGTTTTTAATAAAACAACACAGAGCCTAGGCAATACTAAAACAGAACAACACAGCCTGTCATAAAATGACCTGTGGTGACAGAGCTAACTAAGATTGTCATTTAACGAAGGGCAGTTTGGTAAAAATAAATAGATGCTTGTGCTTGTTCACTTTCTGTGTACAACTCAGTCTCTTCTGTCTCTGAATTTGTCACATGAGTATGGAAATTAACTTTAATTGGTGAAGAGCTGGAGGGGAGTGCTGATGGGAATTAGACACCATGGTCCACAAGTGGCATAATGTCTTTTTCACTGTAGACTGGCAATTCATTCCCCTTCCTTGATCCCCCATAAACATTCCCTAAAGCAGTGGACCACAAGAATTTATGATATGATATGTACCTTCTTATACTTTTGCTGCATTCATGACATTATCAAATTCATTTTTGCTGCTAGTGCTATTACAATGCCAGTGTTTTCTAAAGAATAATACAAAATGAACAATCCATTTAAAAACAGTCTGTGTGTTGTGGTCCCCGGCCGGGGCTGGGGCGGGCGGGCTTGTGCCTCCTCCACACCGCGAGGGGGCGTCCGTCCTGGTTCTGTTGGGGACCACGGGTCAAGGGCGTGGAAGCCCAGCCCTGTAGGGGCCCGTGGTCACCGCCAGGCGGCGCTCCGATGCCGGTTTACCCCGTACGGTCCGCGGCTGGGGCTGGAGCCCGGCCGGGACGCCTTGGAGGACGTGAGGAGGGCTTGTGCCTCCTCCACACCGCGAGGGGGTGTCCGTCCTGGTTTTGTTGGGAGCCACGGGTCGAGGGCATGGAAGCCCTACCCTGTAGGGGCCCGTGGTTACCGCCAGGCGGCGCCCCAATGCCGGTTTACCCCGTACGGTCCGCGGCTGGGGCTGGAGCCCGGCCGGGACGCCTTGGAGGACAAGAGGAGGGCGAGTGCCTCCTCCAGACAGAGTGGGGGCGTCCGTCCTGGTTAGGCAGGGGGCCTCGGGTACAGGGCATGGAAGCCCAGCCCTGCAGGGACCCGTGGCCACCGCCAGGCGGCGCCCCGGTGCCTAATTATCCGGGAGCGGCACTTCCGCCACACCAGGAAGTGCCGGGGGGAAGACTTTATGTGGCGCCCGGAGAGTTGCCAGGAAGGCAGCCGACACTTCCGCCACGCTGGGGCGTGGCCAAGGAACAGATGGCGGAAGCACCTGGGGCTCATCCGGGGGCATTATATAAGGGGCCGCCTCCCTCCAGTGAATGGTGGAAGTCGGGAGGCAGAAGACGGAGCTGGAGAGAGGACAGGAGGCGGCCAGAGGAAAGGCACAGTGACTGTGGGCCCTGGACTTTTGGGGGGATTCGGTGCAGAAGGCACTGGGGTTTCGTGAGTGCATAACTTGTATATAGTGTAAATAAAGTGTGTTGGGTGCAAAACATGTCGTCCGTCTGTCTGTGCTGGGGCCAGCGTTCACAGTGTTTTTATTAAATAATAGCTGTTTTACTAGTGCTTGAATATCTTACGTCATAAGATAAAATGAGTTAACATTTTCTGCCGATAAATAATAATAACCCATAATTACTAAACAGGCATGGCTCCTCTGGTCCTTTCATAGCTCCTCCTGGCGGCACCCACAGCACACAACAGGGTTGAGAAACCAAACTCCAAGACCCAGGCTGCCCTGCGGGAATCAGGGGCACCGTTACACTCCAGGGGAGCTGCCATTTAGGCAGTGTCCAAAAGTAGCTGCCTTCCCCCATCCTTACGGCATCGCGGCCAGGTTGTGCTGCCGGCAGTCTATCGCAGTCGTTAGAAACTACTGGTTAGTAGTTGCAATGTGCTGTGCTGCGTGGATTAACATTAGGCATAAATAGTTCCCAGTTCAGCTCAGTTTATTATTTCCTTATACTCTGCTTCTCTTAGCAGTTGTTAAGTGAATTATTTTCTGCAAACACTTCCTTGTTCTGCTGTACCTTCTTCCCAAACTAAGTACTAGGTCACTGCTGTTTTTTTTTAAATACAACCAACAATGACTGTCAGTTTTCTCAAATACGCCATTTAATGTTCATTTCATGTGTAGATTGTATCCAAATATAATTTATTTGGAACACATCTGTCAGTGAGGGTTCGCTATAAACTCCTCACTGTTCTGGCTGGGATAGACACAGTAGCTATTGAAATACCATTCACAACTTTCTAACTGAGTCGTACCTCACTCACATTACTTTTGGTCATCTGCCTATTCTCCACTGCCATCATCCCTGTTCTCTCTCCACTTTTAAATTCACCATTGATTTGTACATGTATAAGGAGCAATGATGACAAATCACTCTTTTCTTCACAGAAAAAAGTTGTATGGACTGCACGCTGTTTTAGTCCAGCTGACATGCTCAGTATGTTCCTTTTTATTTCACCTGATCACAGTGCCACCTTCTTTTTTCTTGTCAGTGTCTTTTGCATGCTGCCCCGATTTACATGACTGACAGCTCTCTGTGGTGTTCTCTGACTCCCTCAACAGATTTTGCCAACTTTACGCAGTTTGGCTGAGATATTACAATATTTTGGATACTAAATAAGTGGCTTGCTTTAAAAAGATAGGTTTATCACCCCTGCTGCAACTCAATTTTTAGAATATTCCTGCTATTTTATAATTATTTTCATTCACCGTAAAAATTTACTGAGGCCCCCCAAGAATGCCACATATCCCCTGTCATAGTTCAGCATTCCTTATTTTGGATAAATTAGAGGCCAGACAAGATGGAACTTAAAGCAGTCATGATTAAGCAGGTAACTAATAGCTTTTGTTTGGTTATATTATACCATTTTTTAGCTGAGTCACGTTCATGTCCATTTTAGAGTGTATGTCTGTAACAGTACGTGTTTCTAAACACAAGACTGAACATGCTACAGGATACCATGCCAGAAATTTAAAGTAAGTGTTAGAAAATAGCTTAAAGATCTCTCATAAAGTATGCCACAAATATTTATTTCTAGAGTATCACACTTTAGCAGCAACTATCCCTTTACAGTGAACCTATAAGCTAGATTTTTATTAAAAGGTCCTGATGGTCATGATGAAATATACTGACAAAATTTAGTAGGTAAAACCAAAATTAAATTTTGAGCCACAAACAGCACCTTAAAGACAAACAGTGATCAAAGCCAGAAAATCCAGTAAAGAAATGCAAAATCAAGAAAGAGGAATCCATGGCCGAAATGCAATGATGGAGCTGCGTGTAGACTGCTGCTTCTCCTTTTATACAGCTGTGGAATCCCCCAGTTACAACAGCAGGGGGACATAAAGGGGACAAGGCAGATAATAACATACAATATGAAAGAAACAATAAGCCAAACGGTAACTAACTACAAGATATCAATTTGCAACATTAAATCCAAAAGATGACAAAATAAATAAAAAAAGAAAACACATCTGAGCAAAGGATGAAACCCCTGCTAATCCATGACACAAATCCTCTGCAAAGATATTCTGCTTTTTCAGGCTTTTCATACGACTTAATAGAGCAGACATATCTAAGGCAGAGATAAGGCAGAGTCTGCACCAGAGCTCATCGCCTTATTTGGGCTGAGGTTAGTGAGTCTAATTCTCTGTCTTGTGGGACAAAAGTCGTTTGCTTTTCAGTACGGTGAATTCAGAAAGTTTACAGACCTCTTCACTCTCTACACATTTTACTGAGTTATGGGTTTAATTTTAATTCAATGAAGTTGCCATTTTTGCCCATCAATCTATACTTAATGACCCAAAACAAAATCACGTTTTTAGAAAGGCTTTTAAATTTATTAAAAATCATACATTGAAATTTGCATAAATATTAAGACCATTTGCTATGGCACTCCAAATTGTGCCTTGAGCTGTGTTGTGTGACATTTTGCATATAAGTTGATAAATATTTTGTATGTCTTTATTTGTAACTTAACACTAATGTCTGTCATTGATAAGAACAGCAATGTTTAGATGGTTAAGAACCTCTTTCCCCCTTCCTGAGTCTTTGTAATTTTACGACAGGGTTAAAACCTAAAACCAGTTTGGCAAATATTTCTCTGCAGGACTCTCAATCAACCCCCACAGGAAAGCCAGACTGCCTAGCTGGCAAGCTTCACCTTAACAAATGGTTTTGGGGGCAGGTGTGAAGGTATTCTATGCCCCATTGGTCTGAAGTATATGGCTGTTTGGAATGGGCTTGTATCAGAAGCCTTTAAGTACCATGATGCCCTATTGGCTGTAGGGTGTGGAAACAGAATCTATAAATTTGCTTGCTTTACCTCTCTCTCTCTTTCTCTTTCTTACAAACATCTGATGAAAGAGCATCTCACACAGCATGAACTGAAAAGGACAACACAATGAAGAGCACAGCTCGGCATCCATACTGAGTTAGGCATGTGCCCTGTTCTGAAGAAAGCTGACCAAGAATGATGCCTTAACTAGAGACATTTTTAAGGAACTAACAACTCTGTGTGCCGCCTGAAACTACACATCAGCATTTATCAGGTTGTATGATTGCCAATATTCAAATGTACTTTGCTTATTATTATTTAGGAATATTATCAATAATACATTATTTAAAGTGTAACTTAGCTTCTACTTGTTTTTTATTACACCCCATTGCCTGAGATTATAAATGTAGAAGAGAAGGTGGGGAGAAGTTATATGGTACAATACATTATAAACAGTGGTAAGTCTGTGAAATCTGAGACATTCTGACAAAGGCTACATATTAATAATACAAAAGGGGAAAGTAGAGTAATATATTACTCTACCAAGAAAAAACATGTGTCCAGCATGTGGAGACTTACCCAAGAAGACTCATTGCTGTAATTGTTGCCAAAGAAGCTTCTACAAAGTGCTGAAATAAGGGTCTGAATACTTGCATGAACGAAAGATTTCAGGTTTTAATTTTTAATAAAGTTTCAAAGATTTCTGAAAACACATTCTCCTTTTATAGATTATTGAGTGAAGACAGATAAGCAAAAATGGCAAAGTTATTTACTTAAAATTAAGTCTTTAATACAATAAAGAGTGCAGAAGGTCAAGGGGTCTGAATGCTTTCTGAATCCACTGTAAATATTTTTATCTCATTACAAATAAATATTAATGTCAAAACCTCTTTTTATATAAAAAAAACTAGTTGTTATTTTTTCAGTTTTAAACCTATTTTTTCATTATTGTATGCTTTGAAATATGTTTACTCGAAATCCTGCTCAATGACATTTCCAAATGAAGAGGCCAGATGGAGGACAGGATTTTAAGAACAACTCACTGAGGCAATTAAAGTTTGAAAAATGGCATGTTTTCCTCCACTTCTGGTCATTTTGCATCTCTCTTTGTCTTATTCTCCAGATAAACATATGGCAACCAGAGTCAGTAATTTTAATGTCAAATCCATAGAGGAGAAAGCTTCACAAGTAGGTCTTTTCCTTTTTAGAGGACAACTGCCATGCCTCTCATGGAAGGCAAATTCTTGCACTTCTGTATCCTCTGCAACCAAATCTTACTGAGATATGAGGAGCCTGTATTATTATTTATCATTTATTATATTTTTTAGCCAAAAAGACCTACAAAAAACCAATCATCAATCAATCAACATTTATTTATATAGCACATATTCATACAAAACAATGTAGCTCAAAGTGCTTTACAAAATGAATAGAAAAATAGAAGACACAATAAAAAATAAACATAGAATAAGTAAGGTCCGATGGCCAGGGTGGACAGAAAAAACAAAAAAAACCTCCAAATGCTGGAGAAAAAAATAAAATCTGTAGGGATTCCAGACCAAGAGACCACCCAGTCCCCTCTGGGCAATCTACCTAACATAAGTCAAACAGTCCTCTTTGTATTTAGGGTTTTCATGGAAGGACCTGATGATGATGGTCACGTAGACTTCTGGCTTTCAGTCCATCAATGTGGTGATAGTGGCGCAGGCCGCCACCACAAAGAAACCGGAAAAAGAAATAGAAGAGAGAGTTGGGGTCAGTACGGATTTTAGAGCCACTATGAATAGTTATTGTGATGAATTGAACATACAGAGTATCAGTATTAAGTTAAAGTGAAGTTATGAGAAGGCCATAAACTAAAAACTAACATAAACATAAACTAAAAACATAAACCACAACTAGAAGAGCAGAACAAGAGTTGTTTCCATCATAAATCAACAATACCTTATGTCAAAAAGAAGGCTCATGCTCCTTAGAAAGATTTTTTTTGAAAAGTATAGCCTTAATGAAACTGAACAATACCCCCAGAAACCCAGTGGAAGAACACAATGTCCATAGTGAAGCCAAAACAATTGTTGCTCCTTTCTGACAAGCACAGAGCTCAGTATTGATGGAGTTTTTTCTTTGCCCACATACTTGGCACTTTATAACATTTGAACATGTTTTCATTTAAGTGCAGCAATCAGAAAAGAGACAAATATTAAAGTAACTCTTATTGTCATGTCTACAATACATAAGTAGATAAGTATGTACCGCTCCACTCACATTACTTAAAATTCAGCCTGCTGGAAACCAAAAAAGCAGCAAAGGAGTGTGGATTTATTACAAAACTAAACACACAAGTGGGAGTGAATACGTAAGAGATAAGAATAAGAGATATAAAGGAAAACAAATGACCTGACAGCTGCTCAGGCCTTAACTATATACATTATTTCCTAGCTATTCCTGTTTGGTGCCTGACACAGATATCAACCATGGCCAACAAAAAACACCCATATAAATACTTCTTGTCTCACTCTTACCACCTTCGGCCTCTTTTTCTTTTGTGCAGCTGTCCCCTTGCCAAAACACAGGCACCTGATTCTAACCTTTCTGCCCTAATGGCCAACAGTTTCTTTTAAGCCCCCAATGTACTAGTAGTCCAGGTCCCCTGAGAAACACTTCTGGGTTTGGAGCTTTTCTTTCCCCTGAGCAAGAATCCACTGCAGAAGGTTATTGCAACTGTCCTGGCAATTCCCGTGTGCCTGTCTATAATATATATCAGGGACCAATAAATTAAATTAGTTTTCTGTTACTCCCAGCCAGGCTGAATATCACTATAAATGTGTGTATAAGGGAGAACTATAAAACAAACAGAAGTAAAACAAGGAACCTGCTGTACATCTTAGCCAAACTATATACATTAGGTCTATACTCCTGTATGTGCAGTGAATAACTTTCCACCACACTAATGCTTCCTTTTTGACCTTCAGTCTTCTTGGTATCACTTGTGCCAAAGCGTGACATAATTTTCTGGTTAAAGAACAGGCCCAACGTTCATCTTTCCATCCATTTGCTAACCTTCTTAACGAGGAAAGGGTCATGGAGCACCTTGAGCCAATCCCAGCAAATACAGAGTACAAGGCAAAAACAACACCTGGACAGAACAGTAGACCATCACAGAAAGCCTGACATTTGCTCCATAAAAATCACTGTAGAGCTCCATCAAATGGATTTCTGGTGTTTCTGCAGTCCTACAACTAGTTTGCTTCAAAGGGTTAAATATCCCAGGTATCTCCCTATCTACTTGCTCTTCTGAGTCTTTAGGCCATGAAGAGTTGCAGCCACTGGAATTCCATCCTTGGCCTTCTCTTTCTCCATTTCTAGAGGAGAGTTGGGTATTCCTGCCAAGAGCTGGGTTATCTGCCCCCTAGTGCCTTGAGGAATATTGCTTCCTTCCACCCAGGCCATGACTCTCTGCTTTTCTCATGATGGTATCCCTAACTTAAGCGCTTCTGAGGCATTCAACAAACATTCAAGTAGTATTGCCTTCTATCTCTCTTTTGTACCATATAGGGGAGCTCTTGCCACTGACTTCCTTTATCTAACTAGGCATCCCTTCATCTACTTTACAGTATAATAAAACACAAAGGTCTATGTGTTCAGTCCCTCAGAGCAATCTGATTGGTCAGTTTAGCTTTGGTAACAGGATAATAAGAGGATGTGTAAATGTGAAACGCACAAGAAGGAAATTGGTACAGGCTGATTGGGTTCCGTGGGGGCTGCCAGGGGGAGCTGCAGAGACCTACAATGGACTTCCACCACACCTGGGAGTGATTCCAGATAATACGGAAGGAGCAATCCCAGGAGCTGAATAAAAGGAGCTGCCTCACTCTATTCTCCTAGAGAGGAGAGGAGGCAGAGAGAAGAAAGAAATAGAGAAGGAAAAGAGGACTGCGCTGTGCTTAATGTACTGTGCTGTGGGGAGCAGGGAAAAGCACTCCCCCACTGTAAATAAACATTTGTGTTGGACTGGAACTGTGCCTGTCTGTGTCGGTTAGGGCGGCTGTATGTTGCCAAGGTGGTCCATAATATATATATACTAGGGGGTTTTGTCCCCTACTCACTTTGCTTGCCCACCCCCCAACCAAAACCCAGAGGGCCAACTTCACGCTCGTCTCTACGTGTCTCTGCAGGTCGTATTGTGAAGGTGGGGGGCTGAATGCACACTAAGGAGATGTGAACGGACCTGCTGCTACCGAGCTGTGTGTTCTGCATATTGTGCTGCACGTCGATCATTTAAAAGTTTGTACAGCAGCTGTCTTTTAAACCAGCTGCTGCTTGTGCCTTGCTGCATGATCTGCATGTCACGCTGTACATCAATCATTTAAAAGCCTATACAGCAGCTGTTGCTGCTGTGCTGGTGATCTGCATATCGCACTGCACGTCGATCATTTAAAAGCCTGTACAGCAGCTGTCCTTTAAGCCAGCTGCTGCTTGTGCCTTGCTGCATGATCAGTATGTTGCACTGCGCGTCGATCATTTAAAAGCCTGTACAGCACCTGTCCTTTTGTCTCACTTCCTTGTCTTGCAGGATGTTAGTGTCTCCAAGAAATTGTTTGTAAGTAGGGCGTGTCGTACAAGTAGTGTCACGGGACTTCAAAGTGTCTCTCCAAGATGATCACGTCTCGACCCAAGATTTTTATATATATATATATATATATATATATATATATATATATATATATATATATATATATATATATATATCTAGTGAAATTAATCAGCCACCCATATACTTGAAATAGGCTATCAAAATCTAAAGGCTGATTCAAAATGGTCTTAACAGAGAGTAGTACAACACAGAACTGGCGACACAGACAAAACATATTGGTTTTAAAGCCAAGCAGGGGAAATTACTTCATCCGGGCAGGAAACGGAAATGACAGCATCTGCTCTAGAACTGGAAGAGACGTCATCAGGTCCAGGACCGGAAATGGTATCATTGGGTCCGGAACTGGAATTGACGTCATCGAGTTCAGGCGGAATTTCTCATGGTTGGTCTGCAGAGGAAAAAGAGAAAAGATCACTACACTCTGCACCCCCTAGTCCGGTATGGAATTTATTTTTATTATTATTTATTTTACTACTTTGCTCAGACAAACATGATGAACTGAATTAATTGTACAGTTGCAGGTCCAATTAACATCAAAGCATCTTCTCTTCCTAAATTATACCAGTAATCTATCACCTTAGATCATCGCTTTCAATGGTTTACAACATAATTAAAGTGGAAACGAAGCAGAACAAATGGTTTTTTACTTAAGACGAGGAAACAGTTATGGTGCCTCTGGCAATATTGATTATAACTTGACGACGCGTAAAAAGATTAAAAACATTGAGCAAAGTCATCCATCATATGGACAACCAGCCAATCAAATGTTTGTAATATCACATCCCAAAACCCATGTGGAATTTTAATATAAATATGGCTTATCTGAGGGACCAAAAGGAGAGGGCGAAGGTGACGTCAGATGGGAACAGAGAGCGATGTTAGAGGCTGAGACATGTGTGACTGTTTCATCTGAATATCAGTCAGTGAAAGCATCTTATGAATAACACCAATCGCTAAATCAGAAACCGGCAAACATCCAATCCTGTTCCGTAAGCTTTTTCTAATGACTATATCCAGGCACTTATTATTAATTGTATTTTCTATTATATCTTGTTTTATTTGGTATTATTATTATATGTTAACAAATACCGTTTTGCTTTTACAATTTGTAAACCTTGTTCTTTTATCTTGATTGATTGAAAATGAATACACCTGTGTACGAAGTTCACAGTTTTTCTTGCTCACAGGGTTATCAAGGCTAGAGGTCGATTCTCAAAAGAAAGAAAACTGCAGTAAAAGCAGGGCATATTGTTTGTATGTAAGTGGCATAACCAAAATATTTGTGCTTTTAATTGTGTCGCAGTGACATCCACATTTTTGTCAGTGCTGGTAACAGAAAGTTCTTAAGTAGAGACTCCTATAGAATATTATGTGATGCATTTAGGCATTACTGTTGTCTAAATTAGGATATCTATGTGTGAATGTGAAGGGGGGTCTAAATAGAATATTGCAGTGTGGCTGAGAATTAGACTTTCACCTGAGACTTTCTCTATAGGACCCCTATGTGTATCTGTATATGTGTTAATCTTAATGTGCGGGAGTAGACCAACCTAGCAATGGACTTTGAAAGTCTCACAGAAACACCCGATAATACTTTATAAAATGCAACACTATGGACATAAAGCAATTATCTTCATAGACAGGCTACACATATTTAATTTTTCTGTAGAATAGCATATCCATCTTCATGGTCTGGAACAGCATCTTAAGTGTCCAAATACATGTTAAAAATACAATTTTGTCAATGTAATGACATGAAACAGCATGGATATAAGAGTGTAGGACATCTGAAAGGAAAACAATCCTGCAGCTTCAACACTTGCATTATATCCTCTAAGCAATTGTGGTTGTATTATTGTCCGGAGCAGTAATCCTTATCATTCGACAGCAACAGGAAAAAGAAGAATAGGTGAAAAGGTTGTGGAACATCTATCACAAACAAATTTGATCCTTAATCCCCTGCACACATTTTTTGCCCTTTCTTTAAAACAGTTTTATATCTTTTTATCTAGCTCAAAGTATAGAAAAGCAAAAGAAGTTTACATTTCAGTTCACTGCAAAATTTGCTTTATCAATTTTCTGCGGTGTAAATAACCAACAAATAGTAAATCCCAAATTCAAGTCAGAATTAAAAGATTGATACTAACAAAAAGGATGGAATACAATTTGTGACAAAATTAAATAAATTAAATACCAATTATGAAATTAAAAAATCACATGAAAAACTAGAGCAATATTTATAAACAAGTCATTACATTTTGAAAAAGCACACAATTAAATAAAAGCCATCTTATTATTATGAAATATAATGAACTAAAATACATTGTATGACAATAGTGTAGTTACCATGCATTAATGTATTGCAGGTTTTATTTCAATATGGCCTTATTTTTATTTAACGATGGCACTTTTCTGAACGGCACATTTTCTAACGATTTTTTTTTTCGTGTTTATTGCTTTTTATTACTTCATTTTATATTTTTGCAGACAAAATATCTGGATATTTTGTGTTTCTTCGTGCTAGTCCCAAACCTGGATAAATGGGGAGGGTTACGTCAGGAAGGGCATCCGGTGTAAAATTTTGCCAAATCCATAAGCGGACAGGTGATCCGCTGTGGCAACCCCTAACGGGAGCAGCCGAAAGAAGAAGAAGAAGATTATTGAATAATGTTAAATTGTACCTTTGAAGCCTAACATTCTAGTTACAACTTCCCACTTTCACAATTCATAGAAAACTTCTTGTAAAACAACAAACATGCACTGGTGACAAGACATGGCTGGTCTGCACTATTCCTCCTCCTATCTGCAATTTCTCAGAGTCACACTCTCGCTCTCCATGTTCCACTAAGAACAACCCACAACTTGTGTATGGGGCTGTTATTACCTCAATCTGTCTTCTTGAATGTTCTGGATGGATGTATAATGCTGGGGCTTTCTGTCTGTACCTAACACATTATTGTCAATCAAACACTTATCCCCAAAATGACGGTCTAGGTTGTCCGTAGCTTGAATCTGGGACTATAAATTTAGATTTTTCAATATCCAGGCCTATGAGGACACATCACTAGCAAGAGGTAGGTGCAAAGTGCAAATGTGCTATAATTTTCAAATTCAAATGAAAGGTTCAAATAAGAAAGTTCATAATAAATAAAGTCAATAAATAATCCATAATAAAAACAGTGTTCATGGTGAAAGTTAAAATATGTAAATAAATACTCTAAAAACATGTCAAAAATCCAAGGTTAAAATCACAGTCAGAGTTCATTCATTAAACCCACACGCCTCAGTGCATCCTTTTCAAGCCATATGCATGACTCTGCTGCTAATCCTCATGGTCTGCTCAACAGCAGCATACACCCTCCAGCCTGTCACAATACTGCCTTTCCTTCCCATTTTAAATCTATCCCTTCTTTCTACAAAAACCTAAGGAGTCTTTCTCCTCTCATCTCCCCAGTTCACCCTTCTCAGGTCTTACAGTCACACTAAGATGTGGACAGCTGCAGTCCCTCTCTCCAGTTATCACTGCAGCCACCTCAGGCAGTACCTGCTGGGGTGCTAGGAGCTGGACCTCCATCACCATACCACCAAACGGTATAGTAGGACCCTTTGGAGAACTTAATTGATTCTTCTCCTCCAGAATGCTCAGTTGGAACGACACACCTCTGGAGCACCGTACCTCTCACTCCTCCGTGGGACCATCGACTGTTCTGCGTTACTTTCACCATGCTAGCTCGTACTCCCAACACATTCTCCAACTTTTCACCCCCTTGTCTAACCACTTTAGACTCCTTTAAACTTTTTATAGGTGCAGATGTCTTGATTGCACTCCACAGAGTATCAATGAGAAAACTGGTCAAACCCATCGCATCTGCATATGAAAGCAATTAGCTAGTTACACCATTAAACACCCTGGAGACACTCTGCTACGCTACCGCACCTACCACACCCACTGACTCTGGACATATATTTGTTTTAAAAACCACAAATTGCCACGGACCCCTATGTGTTTTACCACAACCATCAAACTGAAGAGAAGCCTATTATCCACAATTTGATCCGCAATTGCAAGACATATTGATGACATATTGGGAATCTTCAGACAGAAACTGTAAGTTCTCTTGAAAATATTCATACTGATTTACAGTAGGTTTTCTCATTAGTTTAAGATGAACCCTGCATAAAAGGTTATCTGGAATTTATAGCCAACATTCAGCTTTAATTCTAGCTACAGAAATTCTACATTAAAGTGTGTCTTCTGTGCATATATTAGTATTAAATTACTTACTACTTCTTCATCAATATCAACATTTTGAAGAGAACTTATCAGTCAGAGCATTTTCAATGTACAGTAAATTAGTCTCAAAATAGCATCCATGTGGTAAATGATTTAATTCTCTTCAGCCTGCCAAACAAACTATCCCAATTCTTATCTGTCTCCTGCCAACTGCCTAGTCTATGCCAGATGGGATTCTAGCAGTGCTAACGATCTTCAGTACCATACGGCCTACCATCACATGAAAGAAATCAACAGCAAATGATTAACCAATAGGAACTAGTTCAACCTGTTGGTCTTTATCTTGATAAGTGACAAAACCATCATGAAAAGAGGCACTCTGAAATGAACAATATTGCATTAAAAGAGTGATTTGGAAATATGCCACTAGAAGAAGTTCCATTGTGAAATAAAAACGATCTTTACAGTTAATGTCGTTGAAATAAAACATGCAATTGAATGTAAGGCTATTGAAACAAGATACAATTATGTCATTGTATTTTTGCTATGAAAAACAGTCTTTGTTATTTTTTTCCTGGGTTTTCACTCATATATAAACTCAAAACTATTTCGCTTTAGGGGTTTAATCAACCCAAGGAATTTAATCCTGCTATATATTCTGTAATTTAGTACTTTATTTAAAAATAAATACATTTTTACCATTTTGTTTTTTATTGGATGTCACCATTTTGTCTGCAAAATCCTTTAGAAATACACAATTGGTGACATCATGAAAGATGGTATCAAAGTCACCACGAGAGTTTCTTCTCTATCCAAGATTCAAATAAAAACACAGCTTTTATGTACAGTGATCCCTTGCTATATCGCGCTTCGACTTTCACGGCTTCACTCTATCACGGATTTTAAATGTAAGCATATCTAAATATATATCACAGATTTTTCGCTGGTTCACAGATTTCTGCGGACAATGGGTCTTTTAATTTATGGTACATGCTTCCACAGTTTGTTTCCCCAGTTGATTTCATACAAGGGACGCTATTGGCGGATGGCTTAGAAGCTACCCAATCAGAGCATGTATTACGTATTAAATAAAACTCCTCAATGATATACGATATGCTTCCCGCGCAGTGCTTGATTGTTTGCTTTTCTCTGTCTCTTTCACTCTCTCTGACATTCTCTGCGCCTGACGGAGGGGGTGTGAGCAGAGGTGCTGTTTGCACAGAGGCTGTTTGCCTAGAAGATACTGACGCTCCTGTAAAAAATGCCGCTTAATCGCGGTGCTTCGGCATACTTAAAAGCCCAAAAGCATGTATTGATTTTTTGATTGTTTGCTTTTCTCTTGCACTTTCTCTCTCTCTCTGACATTCTCTGCTCCTGACACGCATTCTTTGAAGAGGAAGATATGTTAGTTCTTTCTCACAATTAAAAGAATGCTGTCATCTCTGTCTTGTCATGGAGCACAGTTTAAACTTTTGACTAAAGGGTGTTATTTCATGTCTAGAGGGCTCTAATAATGTTAACAGTGTGGGAGAGTTTATAAGGGCTTAAAATATATAAAAATAACCATACAAACATATGGTTTCTACATGGCGAATTTTCATCTATTGCGGGGGGTTCTGGAACGCAACCCCCGCGATCGAGGAGGGATTACTGTATAGCCGCTTTCTGATTTTTGTTTTTGACCACCTCTTCTTGAACTCTTTGACAATGATACTTGCAGTTAACATTTGGTTTTGACGATTTCTTTTCTTTGCTCTTCTGGTGCTGACCTTGCTTTGCTTTCTTCACTACAACATTCTCCTGGTCGCTTTATTAAAAAGAATACAGACTTTGTCTAGTCAGTAAAATTTCATAATAACCAGAGGGCATTTATTTTAATTGTTTATTTTTTCACAATTGAATGACTCATTTATATATCACTGTACATTTTCATGTGATTTTTACTTCATAATTGCCATTTTATCCATTTCATTTTATCACAAATGGTATTCCATAAAAACATTTCTTCCCCCGGTGCTTAATTTCTAAAATAAATTGTCCCTTGCGCACTGGCCTTCTAAAAGTAATTTCATCATTAGCACCATGGATAAACAAAAAAATATTAGATAAATGTGTATAAATCTATAGGGCATTAACTTATTTTCTTAGGGCTTGGGATAGTAATAATATAAGTAAATAGTGATATAAACACTATTTACACCTTGACAGTCTACATAACTATCAGAGTAATGGAATAAAAACCAAAACTCAGGTCTGGGGTGGACAACATAAATTCTGTCCTGAACATAGCACATCATCTATCAACACTTTTTCCAATAATGGAGGGGTCATGGGATTCTGTACGTACGGCATGCCTATGTTTTGAAGACTTTGAGTAAGTCTATGACCATCTACCACAAGATATTTTATGACAATCCAAGGTCCTAGGGCCATTCAGTACTTGTATTTGCAAAGCAAAAATTATGAGGACATTTAGAGCAGCAAGTCAAATCAATTTAAAGGGTGTGTATTGTAAATTCTGTCTTTTCTCCTTTTTGTGACTAACATGTGAGGGTAGCATTGTTGAATTCATCTGACTGTGACTTCTGGAGCAGTTGAACATTAAGTCAAAACAAGAATAACACTTTGATATCTACAGTCACAGATCAAGTGAGAGCAACTATCCTGTCCCAATGCAGAAGCTTACATAATTGTGGCACTTTTTCACAAATGAAAGTAAGCAGTCATTGTTGTGTCCCCTATACAAATGGCAAAATAATTATGTGAGGCCTCTAAAATGGTAATGAAAGCAGGCCAGAAGCTCCACTGGTCTGGATGGAGGTGTGTAACACAAGAGAGCAGCATCAAGTCAAACAAGACTGGCTGGCCTTGGGCTACACTAGGGCAAAAATGTGCTTCCAATTTAAAGTTATAAAAATGTATTCTTAAATGTCCCTGAATATCAAAACTGCCCATCTAGTAAATGGATGGCCACAAACCCTTGCCTAGGAGATGAGATAGAGCAAAAAAATAATCTCTTTATTATAAAAAAAACATCTTGGGAGGGAGACTAGGGAGAAAAGACGTGAAATTTTCAGAAGACAAATTGACATCCTTCAAGAGATACTTTAATGTCACGCAAAGACAATTTGATGTCCCATGAGAGACACTTTAACGTCATGCGAGACAAGGCAGTGAGACAACATTTAAAACAAATTCACGGACATCTAACCAAGCAGTTGTTGGAATGCTTTAAGCAGACAGACATCATGCACTCCCAGCTCTTAAAACAACGACAAGCAACAAGCAGAACACGCAGCTTGCCAGCAGCAGCAGCAGGAAGCCAGCAGATGATCGGACTGCTTCTCCTTAGCATGTGTTCAGCCCTCCCCGGACCCCCCTTTCATACTGTGAGCGGCAGAGACATGAAGTGGAAAAAGGACAGCTGCTGTACAGTCTTTGAATTGATCAACGAAAAGTGTGACTAAAAGAACATGCAGCTCGCCAGCAGCAGCAGCAGATCTGACTGCATTTTTTTAGCATGTGTTCAGCCGCCCCCACTTCACAACACAAGCAGCGTTATACATCCTGCAAAAAAGATTTAATCACACCTGGGGCCGGAAATAAAGGCCAAGTATTGTTTTTACACAAATTTTAAAGTAAAAGTGAAAATAATGCATATGTAACCATTCCCATTAAAATAACAATCTCTTTAAATTGTATATCCGGTAAAGCCAACCTGGGGGTTTTTCAAAATTGCTCTCATAAAAATCTAAGCTCAATGGACCAAAACAGGAAAAAGGAGTTGCCACAAAAGGCAAAGGCAACCCAAGGCAAAGAAACACCCAATACAAGATCCAGAAATCATAAACCAAAAACAGTATAATATCAAAGACTCAGTAAATAAAAAAAATATGCAATTGCAAAAAAGAAGAATCACAGAAGGGACTACAAATCTCATGATCCTTTATAGGGCTGGGATCAGTCCGTCAATGGAGATTAACAGGTGGCCCCGTCTACTGGGGAACCACCCAGAAAATACATAGAACATAGCAAAAAATGAATCCACACATAGAAACAAAACAATTTAGAAAAGTGACAAAAATGCTTAGTTATGTAAAAAATAAACATTAATAACGATGATAACATTATTAAAGAATTAAAAATTAATGAAAAAGTCACAAAAAATGAATTTAAACTTAAACTAACGGGACTCTGCCTTATACAAAATAGTCATGACATTAGTTCAGAGGAAACAGCAGACATTGGTGGTGAATTGGATGCTACATTGTAAGATGAACCTCTTGATTTCCTAGTTATTCTCTCTTTTCATCCTCACCTATTATCATGAGTTTAGGATAACGTCTAAATGATTGAGAGTGAGGACACTTGAGGCCAAATCAGCTTCCTGTGCAATGTTGCAAAATACTGCCTCTCCGAAATAAAGTGAGAAGCCTGCCAGTTCACAATAATCTTGGAGTAACACTATTGTTTCTCTGGATCAAGAGAAGCCAGATTTAACTGGATTTGAGCTTCTAGTGATGGTGTTACATTAGCCCCTCCCATGGGTGATGTACTGGGCATGACATACCGGGAAGAGTCCCAGGACACACTGTAAAGATTATATCTTTCAAGTGATCTGATAGTGCCTGGAAGTTCCCTGTAGGGGTGAACAGATTTTGTGTAATGAACTCAAGGTATTACCATCATGGCCCATCCAAACTGAAAAAAATGAAAAAGGACTAAGTCCAGAAACAGGTTGACAGGATTATATTAAGTTGTAAAATGTTATGGTGTGTGTTCATCTAAAGGTCCCTGTTGATTACTTCCATCCACAGATTTGGATTGCATGACCAACTCCATTTCCTGTTCAGCATTTTTATGGATAGGCTTGCAGTGGATTTCGATCAAGACATCACTCAAGAACAGCTGCAGTCACTGAACAACACAAAACACAGGTATTTACAATCTATGTGATATTCAACTAAACACCATAATGCAGATTAAAAAAAAGTATTTCTTTTCCAATCCATAAAACCATTTTTGATTCTATATATTTTGCAATTGTTGAATATACAGAAACACACATTACATATTAAAATATTCTCAAACCTCATTAATCTGATTCAAGGTGAAGGGAAACAGGGTCTATCCAGGTAAAACAGGACACAAGGCAGGATGGACATCAGTTCATTGCAGAACCCATTCATGCACTTCCGCACTCACAGTCACACAGGGCCAAGATGCAATCAGCAGTCACTCTAACTTGCACACATTTCTTAAGAAAACAAGAAGAGAGACACGGGGACAACATTCACATGCCACACTGACAATGACTGGCTACATGATTCAAATCAAGAATGCTGGATTTGTGACACAGCAGTGCTAATTAATGTTCCGCCAACTGGTTGAATATATATGGTGGTCCAGATCTAATTATGCAACTTTTAATGCAATGCAGGAAAAAAATACAAGACAAAAGAATTGTTCAAAATATCTTGCAATAAACGAAAATGGACTTACATTGAATTCATTCACTGATTTTCCATGTAATGTCCCACTTGTCCTCCATTCTGTTGGATACAGGCTCAGAGTAATAAACTTAATAAGTTGTAGCGTAATGAAAATTGCATAATTAGATCTGGACCACCCTGTATTGTTAGAATTACATTTAAAAATGTACAATTTCATTTAAATTCACTTTTATTTACACAGCAATAGGGTATTTCTTTTTGGTTGCATAAATGACTCAGAAGTGCCTGTTTAGTCCACATTTTATTTTTTAAGTTATGGCTTGTCCTGTTTTGGTGTGTGGACATCTGTCGACTGTGACTTGTTGACCTCCCATACGGTATTTTCAGGTTTTGCCATCTTTTGTACCCCTATCTAGATCTAAACACATTCTATTGAGCTTTTGTCCTCTCAGTTGTCTTAACCTTTGAATTCTTTGTTGCCAACTGCTTCCTTCCCATGATTCATCTCATAAAAATCTCTCTGCCAATTGAATTTATTAAACATATTAGCACTGACACCCTGAATGCAACTGTGCCTTTAATACATATTAATTTCCAGACAAATGAAAGTAACTAAAGCATGTATTACAGTATGCTGCAAACTCTCCAGCTTGCAGAAATCAATTTCTAACTTTTTATTTTTTTATATATTATTTCATTTTGTTTTGGGGTGGTATGAAAGTAGAATGGTTAATAACAGTAACATTTATCTATAGAGCATATTTTTATACAAAAGTGTAGCTCAAAGTACTTTACAAATAGTAAAATTTACAATCACTAAGACAAACCGAAGGTACTAAAGCCACTAAAGTCATTATTGAAAATAACGTATATAATTTGCCAAAGGTTTGTATAAGTCTGAACTTCACACCTATATGACTATTTTGGACATTGAATTCCAAAACCATGGGCTTTGTCCTGGAACATAAAATTGTCATTTTGGAACTGCATGCATTATATTAAAAAGAAAAAACAATAAGCTTTAATCTGCCACTATTATAATTTTTTTTTTGCTCTAATAGACAGCAATGAACTATATTTTATTCTATCCATATATCTACATAAATCTACAAAATGTTAGCTTTAGCAACTTTAGCTTTTTTTTTTTTTTACCAATGTTAGCTTTGCAACTAGAGAGACTCTTGCAATATAGAATTACACACACTATCATATTAATTAATTCATTTTTTTATTTATATATGCTTGTCCAGTCAGGAATTCCCACAAGACAGTGGCAACAGGGTCCAGATAACAGAAGAAAAGGAGGCTTTGGCGACACAATGACATGCCAAAAAAGGGTGGAATACTGCTATGGGGTGAAAAGTCCCAATATTCTTAGTTAGTGTCCTGGGAGTTGTTGCTCTACAGAGACAAACAATTGGAGAAGCAGCTTCCTCTCCAAGTGTGGTGTAGTGGCTAATTCAAGGTCACCAATTCAATTCTTGTTTCTGACTCTTTTTTCAAGAGTCTATTTAGCCATCTGTGCTCACATATTACTAAATACTTACCTTTTAAGTAACTTTGGTTGAAAGTGCCAGGTAAACATACAACAGTGATCAGAATCAAAATCATATTCATTCAGCTAGTATGTATGCATATAAGGGATTTGACTCCAGTTTTTTTTTTGATTCTCCACATATAGTTAGATGACAAACATTCACACAATTATAAACAATATACCAGCAAAAAATACAAAACAAGGAGTATTAACATATTCCCACATAGTGCAAGGCAGTTTAAGAAATGCTGGATGAAGTTAAGCCCTAGCTATATGTAACAATATTGTAAGATATATTATGGGAGGCCAAACTTGGACGGGTACTGCTGAATTAAATGTTTATGAGCTTGAAAGTTTGATCTAGTGTAATTTAATCTATACAGTAAAGCCAGTCAGATGGTAGAAGTTCAAAGAGATTGTGGCTTGGATTTGAGGTTTCCACGATGATTCCTGGCTGTTTCATGAGCCTGGAATAGTACAGGTCCTTTAAGGTGGGAAGGCTAATGCGAAAGATTTTTGGGCAGACCCGACAATTCATTGTAGCCTGTTCTTGTCATATTTAGTTACTGATCCAAACCATACTTTAATGGATGAGCTGAGAACAAACATGATGATTGCTGTGTAGACTTTAATCAAAAGCTCCTGTGGTAGTTTGAATTCCCTCAGCTGTCATAGGAAGTACAGTATGTCTGCTGCTCTGCCTTATTTATAATGGAATCTACACTGGCCTCACAAGTCTATTGAGAGTATGGATTCCAGAAACAAGAAGGTTTCCACAACTGACACATTACTATTAAGCATGGTGAGAGGAAATAATATTGAGGGGACCCTCCTAAAGTCCACTGTTATCTCTACAGTTTGCGGGCCTGTTAAGGTTTCCAGAATTCTCTTCTGTTTTCCTTTAAGGCCTTCTTGTCAACAATAATGTATGTATTACCAAGAGACCCATTTTCATTTCATATACAGTATATGCAATATATGGCAGCACACAACTTTGTATGACTCTTACAGGGACCAATTTCTGTGTACACTGGAAAGTGAATTAGAGGTGGCACAGTTAATTTACCCGCTTTCTTCACTTTGCGAATTCAGCCACAAAATAAAGATACCAACCAGAGGAGTCTCAACTCATGCCTCTTGTTCTACATGTTCCAGTGTCCACAGCTTAAATAAAGAGTGGCTCAGGAAGCCCTTGTCACCAGTAGGCCATGCAGGAACAAACCACACCTGTATCATCTGAACCTGTGTCAGCATTAAATGGTTGCAAGGGGTGTCCTAACCATCCAGTTGCTCTTCATCTTAAGTATATATATATATATATATATTATATATATATATATATTTCCACTGGAGTCCAATAATTCTACTGTATAAGTTTGTGCAGTAACTTTTGGTTGATCATTGGTTAAATGAACATATAGGAATACAAATAATTCATTTTATATCATGCAGTGTATTATGTTAAATAAAATATACCTTGCAGAACTACTTCAGCTTTAGCTGACTACTGACAGTTAGTTTTTGCTCAAACTTTGGCAAAGTATAATAATAGCATGAAATGATTCTTGAAAATTTCTGTTGGTGCACAGTTCCAGATAGCAGTTACATTTTCTGTTTCTGCATCCAACACTTTTCAAAAAAGTAATAAAAATTCACATAAATACCATGGTTTAATTTTTATCCCTCTTTATTGTTTAAATGTGCATTTATTGCTGATGATCATTTACTGCCTGCAGTGGTGTGGCTGTGTGCCAAAGTGTTGTCAGCAGTAATTAGGTATCATAGTGATTAGGTACAGTCACACTAGCTTATATAAAACGGCAAAGATCTACTGAGGCAGATGGTTTGAGTCAGCGTAACTGGTCCTGTAAGGATAATCTAATTTTCTTACATTTTAAACATGTAGTCTGAGACAGAAAAACAGGATCATTGCTCAACTCCTTCTTTCTCTTTAACACTGTGTGGTTTTAGTCAGTGATTCAAGCAATCAGTGTCGTAATATTGTGAACCCTGCAAACAATTTTTTTACATGGTAATTATTATTGTTATTATTTACCTTATTTAGCTGATACATTAATTCATTGAGTCTGACAATTTTTTAGAAGCAACTGAAAAGCCTCCATAACATATTTGAAGACACATCTGAGCAATTAACTAAAACTACTCTGCTTCAATGCTTTTGATTAATACATTTTGTATTTAATTCACATATTACTTAAAAATGCTTTGATACTTGCATACATACACACACACACACACACACACACACATATATATATATATATATATATATATACAGTGGTGTGAAAAACTATTTGCCCCTTTCATGATTTCTTATTCTTTTGCATGTTTGTCACACAAAATGTTTCTGATCATCAAACACATTTAACCATTAGTCAAATATAACACAAGTAAACACAAAATGCAGTTTTTAAATGATGGTTTTATTATTTAGGAGAAAAACAATCCAAACCTACATGGCCCTGTGTGAAAAAGTAATTGCCCCCTTGTTAAAAAATAACCTAACTGTGGTGTATCACACCTGAGTTCAATTTCCGTAGCCACCCCAGGCCTGATTACTGCCACACCTGTTTTAATCAAGAAATCACTTAAATAGGAGCTGCCTGACACAGAGAAGTAGACCAAAAGCACCTCAAAAGCTAGACATCATGCCAAGATCCAAAGAAATTCAGGAACAAATGAGAAGAGAAGTAATTGAGATCTATCAGTCTGGTAAAGGTTATAAAGCCATTTCTAAAGCTTTGGGACTCCAGTGAACCACAGTGAGAGCCATTATCCACAAATGGCAAAAACATGAAACAGTGGTGAACCTTCCCAGGATTGGCCGGCCGACCAAAATTACCCCAAGAGCGCAGAGACGACTCATCCGAGAAGTCACAAAGACCCCAGGACAACGTCTAAAGAACTGCAGGCCTCACTTGCCTCAATTAAGGTCAGTGTTCACGACTCCACCATAAGAAAGAGACTGGGCAAAAACGGCCTGCATGGCAGATTTCCAAGACGCAAACCACTGTTAAGCAAAAAGAACATTAGGGCTCGTCTCAAATTTGCTAAGAAACATCTCAATGATTGCCAAGACTTTTGGGAAAATACCTTGTGGACTGATGAGATAAAAAAGTTGAACTTTTTGGAAGGCAAATGTCCGTTACATCTGGCGTAAAAGGAACACAGCATTTCAGAAAAAGAACATCATACCAACAGTAAAATATGGTGGTGGTAGTGTGATGGTCTGGGGTTGTTTTGCTGCTTCAGGACCTGGAAGGCTTGCTGTGATAGATGGAACCATGAATTCTACTGTCTACCAAAAAATCCTGAAGGAGAATGTCCGGCCATCTGTTCGTCAACTCAAGCTGAAGCGATCTTGGGTGCTACAACAGGACAATGACCCAAAACACACCGGCAAATCCACCTCTGAATGGCTGAAGAAAAACAAAATGAAGACTTTGGAGTGGCCTAGTCAAAGTCCTGACCTGAATCCAATTGAGATGCTATGGCATGACCTTAAAAAGGCGGTTCATGCCAGAAAACCCTCAAATAAAGCTGAATTACAACAATTCTGCAAAGATGAGTGGGCCAAAATTCCTCCAGAGTGCTGTAAAAGACTCATTGCAAGTTAACGAAAACGCTTGATTGCAGTTATTGCTGCTAAAGGGTGGCCCAACCAGTTATTAGGTTCAGGGGGCAATTACTTTTTCACACAGGGCCATGTAGGTTTGGATTTTTTTTCTCTCTAAATAATAAAAACCATCATTTAAAAACTGCATTTTGTGTTTACTTGTGTTATATTTGACTAATGGTTAAATGTGTTTGATGATCAGAAACATTTTGTGTGACAAACAGGCAAAAGAATAAGAAATCAGGAAGGGGGCAAATAGTTTTTCACACCACTGTATATATATGTGTGTGTGTGTGATGGATGCTGTCAGGAAACACCACAGGGAGACTGGGAAATCCCTACTGTCTACATAGCCTGGAAGTACTTTAAAGTCACGGGGTTGAAAGCACGGAAATACTTCCAGGCTGAAGATAATACAAATTCAAGGACTATTTAAAGAACTGCTGTGAACCCAGCAAGCGAGTCGGGTGGAGGTGGACATTGCTTGCTGGGAGATGTGGAGGAGCAAGAATATTGTGCTTATTACCTCTTTATTTTGGCTGTGGTGCTTTGGAGGCACTGTTTTGAAAAAGAAAATTATTAAGAGTCTTCTTAGTGCTTTTATCCTGTGTCCAGATCATCTGTCTGTTGCATTTAAAAGGGGCAATAGTGCCGCCTAGCATCCACTTATTTACAATTTGTCTGTCGGGTGTGGATATCAGTCCCTTAAAAGTCTGTCTTCTGACAGTTAGTCTTTCTAATTTAAATTAAAGGCATTACTTCTGAAATACTGGAGTTAGTAAACTTAGTAAATCTTTAAAACTGGACTAGCCATCGGAAAAATGTTCATGCTTTACCTTTACTATTGTTTTCACTAAGTCATAATGTTTACTTCACTTTCAATAGTTCTTTGAAGAAAAAAATGGTCTCTTTTTTCATCTTTTTGAGACTTGCAAAATGTCATTCTGAGTCAAATCATGAATTACATAATAATTTTTCACATATTTAAAAATGCAGAAAAATTATTTAAAAGGCCAAAAAGTGTAAATTCTTTTATACATTTCATCAAGAAAACACACTAATTCATTAAATGTTCTTTTAATTTTGCACTTCACTCTTTCCAAAGTCTTCTACTGCTGGAATTAGCTCCAGGCTCTGTGGCTCTGAACTGAAAAGGTAGATTCATAAAATGATGCATAGATTTTTGTACTTGTCAATTAATCTATTTACCGTATAATACCTGCCACTTTGTGGTATTTATGCATTTTGTGTCCAAATAAACAAAAAGGCTTGTCTTTTGGTTCAGAGTCTGTTTGCTCAGGAGCTCCTTCCGGCGGGTCGGTCTTGCTAAAAAGACACCGCTTTCTGAGCAGCCAGGGTTCTTTCAGCAGGGAAACCAAAAGGGGTGGGGCTAACTGCCCTCACTGGGCGGTTTCTCGGTGCTGCAGGGAAAGAAGGAGGAGACAATGTTAGTGACAGCGCCCTCTCTTGTCCCAGCGGATTATTACATAACTCAATCGAGCCATTGAGGAGCTCCTCCGATGCACATGCTTTTACTTGTCTTATTAAGTGAATATTTTTGTAATACATATTGTTAATGTAATTGTAAAGATCAGCAGTATGATAGTCATACAGTGTAACTAAATATTAGTTCAATATTACATTTAATTTAAGCTTCATTAACAGAGTAAGTAAAAATGTACTTTATTCCAAATTATTTCTTAATAATGAACTAGGAAAATATTTGAGAAAATGTTATCATTCATAATTCAAGTGGTCAAATATAGTTGTGAATGATTTTAGAATAATCTTTATTGATAATGTTGATAGATACAGGTTTTTATTGGGACAATTCTGTTTTGTAGCAATTATACAGCACACAAATTCATGCTGTAAACGATTCATAAATATCAGTGATATTTCAGTTTAATTAATTGTAGTTTTAGTTTTATTTTATCTTATAAAATTAATTTTTATTTTAATTTCATTCTAGTTTTCAGTGGAGTCAACCATTTTTATTTTTATTTTTATTTAGGTCTGTGTTTAAAATTTTAGTTTTGATTTTATTTAGTTCTAGCCTTTCTACATAATATTAGTACAATTTTAGTTTTTTTTTTGAGTTGCAAGACCACAAACGCCAGGCCTACACATATTTCAATGCAAGTTATGTTTCAATCAACAAAATACCCTCACAGTTCATAACACCATTAAACACAGCTTGACTATCAATGATCAAACAGATTAAGAAGCCTAATGAGTATAGATGGCAAGATCAAATGGTTCAACCCAAGAAGCCATTTTGCATGAGCACATTGCTGTTAGGCTTTAAACAAGCACACATTTCAAGAGATTTGTTCATGTTGAAATGGTGTCCATTACACAGATAGCAACACAGTGAAAATATTTGCTTGATGAATGCCTGTGATGCAGGTGCGCAGACAAGGGGGGCATTTTTTTTCCATACAAGCGGAGCAGGACCTTTTATTATCGAAGGATATGAAGAATTTCAAGATTTATATGCACAAGGGGTAACACTGCAAAAGCAGCCCAAACCAGAAAAGACGGCAAAAAGTGGCCAACAAAATAACGCTAAATGGTGTGCATTGCACTTACTGAATGCAACATTTCATTTCCTGTGTGTCAGATTAATTATTATTTAATATGTCATAATTCCAGATCAAAAGTGAAGTACAAGAATAAACTTCAAAGTGGTAAATATTGATATAATGTATAACTATTTAAAGAACTGTTGACATAAAGAATCATACATAATATAAAAAACATTAATTTTAAAGCTAATAAGAAGACAGACAAGCAAAAAACAGCTGGAGGTCCACGGGGTCCAAACCAAAACCCTGCAGAAGAGTTGGCTCTCCAGCAAAATGCCCATCTCCCTGTTTCTGAAGGCATTTTTTTTGTTGGGTCAGTTGCAGTGAATGTCATATCCCTAAAACTTGTGTCTGACCAACAAGATATTGACGAAGGTCAAATATTTGATGAAGACACTGTGTCTGATTATTCATCAGGAGGAAAGGTACATTTTCCAAATAATGTTTGAGGAAACTCCACTCTGATCAGTCCCATGTGCCCCAATCACATTTGGAAATCCTGGGTAATGAGAATGTTAGGCTGATTGTGAGATTCTTTATGGAACTGTGGGTGTTTTTGCCTGTGTACCTGCAATGGCACGAAACGCCTCTTTTATTGTCTGCACACACCGGTGTCCAGGAAACACTATGAAAACTTGAAAGAAATATTTCGGAGCCAAACAGACTTTACGAATTGCCTGGCAAACTGCACTTTTACATAGATTTTCGCCTACAGTATATTAAAAAAGTGCCACTTGCAAGAAAACTCAAAGCAATACATACTGTCAGAGCCTGACTTTGCCTAGTTTGACTTCGAATATAAGGTGCTAATAAATCTTTGAGGTACAATATTTACTCGGGCTAAAGCAGTATCTTTCGAAAAGAATTTCCTCCGGGACCAATAAAGGATCTTGCCGATCACGCAAAACCCTCTCTATATGAAATTCTCTTCTTATAATTTGCGCACCGATATCAATTGGTTGCTCATTCATGAGCTGTGAAGCCATGACTGAATGAATTCCATGCATGGAAACTAATTAAGTGTGTGAGCTAATCCTTGTTTACATAGAACAAACCTGCTCAGAGCAGGTTTGAGGATTTGGATGTGCTGCTATGACAACACATCCAGCAAGAGTTTCGAAAAACCGACAGATCCAGGATACTGCCAAATCGTCAACAATTACATCCGACAAAATGAGTAATCCACATACGAAAAATACCCCCAAGTCCTCAGCCACTGGCGCCAGCACACTGTATGTTGATGATGGGTTTGTTTTTTGGGACGCTAAACAACCTTTGCCTACAAAATACTGAAATTTACATTATACAGTATTATAAAAACATATATATACATAATTATATTTTTCTTGCAACATGTAATATGTGCTAATCTACAGTTTTACTACTCATAATTATCTCATTTTCAATTGTAACTCCTCTTTGTTTCTTGAACTTCACTGGGCTTCACATGTTCTTAATCTTTAACACACCCATAACATTGCCCGTATATACTGAACCAATACCTGTAAACATCATTGTCCTTCTTTGAGAGGGGAAAACACAATATTGCAAAATGCTAAAACCTGCTTCTGCCTACAAGTTTGTGCACAATGAACAACAAGAACAACAACATTTATTTATATAGCACATTTTCATATAAAAAGTAGCTCAAAGTGCTTTACATAATGAAAAAAGAATGATAAAAGACAAAATAAGAAATTAAAATAAGACAACATTAGTTAGCATAGAAAAGGAGTAAGGTCCGATGGCCAGGGTGGATAGAAAAAACAAAAGAAAAATCCAGCCGGCTGGAGAAAAAAAATTAAATCTGCAGGGGTCCCCTCTGGGCATTCTACCTAACATAAATGAAACAGTCCTCTTTGTATTTAGGGTTCTCATGGAGTCACTTGATGTTGATGGTCATACATACTTCTGGCTTTTAATCCATCCATCATTGTTGGAACACCACGGTGCTTTGAGTAGATGGTGATGGCGCAAGCCACCACCAAAAGGACACCGGAAAAGGAAACTGAAGAGAGAGTAGGGGTTAGTACAGATTTTAGAGCCTCCATGAATAGTTATTATAATGAGTTGGATATACAGAGTATCAGGATTTTAATTACAGTGAAGTTATGAGAAGGCCATGTTAAAGTAATGTGTTTTCCGCAGTTTTTTAAAGTGCTCCACTGTATTAGCCTGGCGAGTTCCTATTGGCAGGCTATTCCAGATTTTAGGTGCATAACAGCAGAAGGCCGCCTCACCACTTCTTTTAAGTTTTGTTCTTGGAATTCTAAGGAGACACTCATTTGAGGATCTGAGGTTACGATTTGGAATATAAGGTGTCAGACATTCCGATATATAAGATGAAGAGAATCAAGAGAATCTGGCACCGAGAAGGAAGCAATGGTGACAAAACAGGAAGCAAAACACATTAATTTTATGATGGCACTACTTTGTCAAGACATGTGAAGATCCTCTTACCTATTTCATGTTTTTTCGATTAAAGTTTGCAACAAATTAATGGTTCCTCTAAGTCATAATGTTTACTGCATAAGCAAAATGTATGACTACTAAAATATATTAGTTAAGGGCTGCATTAGCATGTAGCTGCAGAAGTAAAATGGGGTGAATGTGGCAGGCTAAATTAACATTTAGAAATATTGAA
Organism: Polypterus senegalus; assembly: GCF_016835505.1. NCBI lineage: Eukaryota > Metazoa > Chordata > Cladistia > Polypteriformes > Polypteridae > Polypterus > Polypterus senegalus. The sequence continues at coordinate 120,475,963 of NC_053163.1, read as the reverse complement.
GAATTAATTTAATAATATCTGAAAATAAGTACATATTAGGTAGATAAAATTTTATTTGGATTTTTACAGAAGCTATTTCAATAAATCTATATACATAAAAGTTGAATACCCATGACTCACTCATCACAAAATCTCCCGAACCATGAGGACTTGGTACTTGAAATTTGGAATGTAGTTTACCCTTGGCCCATAGGTGCTCGATAAGAAACGGTTTTAAAAATTTTGTGGTCCAAGTGTGAAATTTCTTATAATTTTTTAGACCCGTTTGTATGTCTGTCTGCTTTTCACGAGAGAACTACTTAACTGATTTAGATTGGGTTTTTTTCTATAACATTCCATTGATTTTGCGACTTTTTCATTGTGCTACGTATCATAGTTTGCTTGTGGTACTGATTTATTAGTGCAATTCCGGGAGAGGCTCATCGGGCTGTGGGGCCTTCCTCACTCACATGTCTGCCTTGGGGTGTAACCTTAACTCTGCTTAGTTAGCGAGCTAGAGAACTACTTAATGGATTTAGATCTTTTTTTTTCTATAATTTGCTTGAACATTCCAGTTGATTTTGTGACTTCTCTCATTGCGCTATGAATCGTAGTTTGCTTGCAGGAGCGATATATTCACGCTAACAGTTCATAACATACAATACATTGAAAGGTGGTATTTATACAAAATGGCAACAGGAAGGAAGTAATGTAACTGTGGGACCGGAAATGACATCATCAAAAGAAGAACAGAAGTGATGTCATCGGCAGTGACATATGAGGAAGTGACATCATCAAATGGGTCTGGGAAGTGATGTCATCAGAGGGTACCCGGAAGTGACATCGTCAGCGGGAGTCGGAAGCATTTTGGGAACCTGGTGAGAGTGTTGGTTTATTATTTTTCTTCTTGAATTCTGACAGAAAAAGGAACACCCAAAACAACCCCTTTGTCTCGTGAACTTTCACTCTGGGCTTGTTGGCTGCCTCCTAAGCACACATGTGTGACAATATGTATATTCAATTTATATAGAGTGCATGGGGGTCAGTCAGGCTTGGTTGAACGTGATTTGTCGGAATAGGGGTTAATGGGATGCACTAATGTCTTTTCTCTCTCTCCTCCAGGTCCTCTGAACAGAAGCCTGCCTAACTCTGCCTTAACTTCCAGAACCTTCCCTACCAGTGACCTCACTTCTGGTTCCGACACCTTGGACACACCCCTTCCTTCTCAGCAGCTATAAAAACAGCCACTTTTACCTCACTCCTCAGTCCCGTTTTGGACAGAGTCCGAAGTGACTTCTTGGAGCCATTGACACTCACTACATATTTTCTTCATAAGAATTTGAATATACATTATATTAACAACCCAATTGTGCTTCATTCACTCAGAAAATGGAACCAATATGGGAAGTATTTCAAGACAGAGAAGCTTTTATACGTGTCGGCTCTGCACGATAACCATCTTTTTCCACCCTCTCAAACGTACGCATCTTTTAATGTTTTGAAAACATATAGGATTAAATCATTTAGAGATTTGTACATTGATAATGTCTTTGCATCTTAAGAACAATTACACTCCAAATTTATCTTCCCATCAACACAATTTTTCCACTATTTACAAATTAGAAACTTTGCTAAGCAAAATCTGCCCAATTTTCCTCACCTCCCACCTATTTCTGTTCCGGAAGAAATATTGATCAGTCTTGAGGACTCACAAGGCATTTCTATAATATATAAAAATATTTTACTGTCCCTTCCTTTCAAAGATTCCAGAGTACAGTGAGAAAAGAATCTTTTCCTCAACATTTCAGAAAAGGAGTGGAAGGCAGCCATGCAAAGAAATCACTCAAGCTCCATATGCACAAAGCATTCAGTTACAGTATTCAACTTAAAATCATCTATCCAGCACAACTGTCTCATTAGAATTGCCCAAAATGTTTCCAGGGCAAGATCCAACCTGCAAACGTTGTCATTAAACTCCAGCCTCACTGGGTCACATGTTTTGGGCAAGTACCAAATTAACATCATTCTGGACCAAAATATTTAAATGCCTTTCAGACAGTTTTGGTGTCACAATCCCTCCTAATCCATTAACAGCTATGTTTGGTGGACTTCTAGATGGGCTTAAAGTGAAGAAGGACAAACAAACTGTAATTGCCTTTACTTCACTATTGGCACACAGACTTATTTTGCACAGCTGAAAGAATCCTAGCCCCCTGCTTTTAAGTCAGTGGGCAACTGATGTTATTTACTACTTGAAATTGGAAAAAATTAAATTCTCACTTAGAGTATCTGTTCAAAACTTTTTTTAAAACCTGGCAGGATCTAATTAATAACATTTTAGAATAGGCATTTAAATTGGGGAAAAGTATTCTCTCCCCTCTTTTCCACTCTTAAAACTTTACTCAGGCTGTTGGCCTTTCTCTCTTTGTCATGTGTGGTGATTCGATTTATTTTAGTTTTGCGAAGTTTGACTTGATTACATGGAATGTTCCTTGCTTTTAATATATTCAATAAAATTAATTTGAATATATGAGGTAGAACCTCAAACCTTTTTCTTTGTCTCTTTTGTCTTTCTTGCAATATATATACACACACACATACACATTATGGTCTGAAAAAGAAGAAACAATTAAAATGAAACAAAAGTTGTGCTTTGGCAGTCACATTCACTGTGAGGCATTATGCAGGCATATTGCTGTTGGTATAATGCAGCCCTAGTAGTGTTTCATAATGCCCTTCTTCTGAATGATTCATTCGCTGAAAGTCCTCAGTGTTGGCATGTTAGAGAGAAGATGTGCAGCATTGTTCATAAGGGCTTTCAGTTTTGTTTCAATTCACTCCTTTGCTATGAACTCCGGGGGGTCCACAGTGCATGTTATAAATGAGCTTGCCATTTTAATTAGGTTGTTGATTTGGTAGATCTCTCCTGAAGTGATGTTACCAGCCCAGCACATTACAGCATACAAAAATTGCACTGGCCATAAGAGAGTTATAGATGCGAAGGATGTCACTTCCCACATTAGAGGATTGCATTCTCCTAAGAAAGAAGTGCCTGCTGTACCCTTTCCTATAGTTCCTCTGTGTTCTGAGACCAGTCCAACCTTTCATTATTGTGATCTCCAATGTCCTTGTAGGAGCGGACCACCTCTACATCCACTCCCTGATTAAGAGGCTATTTGGTGCAGTGAAAGTCATTAACCAGTTCCTTGGTTTTGCTGATGTTACTCTCTCTCATCCCTCTTTATCAATACACCTTATAAGTGCAGAATCATCTGAGAATTTCTGCAAGTGACATGGCCTGGTGTTTTATTTGTAGTAGGAGATGTACAGAGTGAAGAGAAAAGATGACCGAACTGCTCCTTTTGGTGCTCTAGAGTCTCACAAACTGTGGTCTGCCCTAAAAGATAGCCCATTATTCAAGACATCATAGGCTCATCCACCTGCATATCTCTGAGATTAAATGTATTTTCAAAGAACTGAAATATATTTCATAAAGAATATTTAGAAGAAAATTTAAAAAAAAAAACTTAAAAAGAAATTTTGACTCCTGTCAGATATCATACATTTTATATATTTGAAATTAATTTCCTGGTGTTTTAAAATTAGTTTGTGCTCCAATTAAGATATCTTAAAATGTCCTTCAAGATATCTCAAATTGTATTTAAAGATAACTAAAATGAATTTTAAGATATGTGTAAAAAAGAATAAGTTGAAAAAGACCTTTGGATATTTTGAAATACAATGTAAAGATACAATATATCACATATGTTTCCAGATGTTTCAAAATACTTCCAGTGCATTTTGAAACCTCTCAAATACATTATGAGATGCTTAAAATAGATGAGAAGTCACACTGAAAGAACAAGAAATTGTACAGGGGGTGATTGTGAGATATCTTAGATGAATTTTGGATATATGAACAGTTATTTTAGATATCTTAAAATGCATCTGAGACATCCTAAAGTGTATTGCCCATGTCTTAAAATGCAAAGGAATGTATTTTGAGATATCTTCTGAAAACATGACCTGCATTTCAAAATATATGAAATAAATTCTGAAATATCTCTAAATGTGAATTTGGTTTGTTAGGGCTAAAGGTGATTTCCATGTCAAAAAATAGATGCAGGTGTTCAGAGACTTTTTATTTATTTTTATTTTTTTGAGTAATAGAAAAAAAACAAGGGACAGATGATACACAAGGGTACTAACACAGTTGTTGTCAGTGAACCACCCAAAGTTAAAACCAAAATTAATAAAGTGTGTATTCATTTTTCAGACAACTAGCCCCATTGTATAAAAGAAACACTGCACAAAATCCATCACTTCTTCAACTCTTAACAGTTTCAGTATGCCAGTAATGTATCGAGTATATGTATATTCATTACAGTGTCTACCCACAGAGAGATAGTGGTGTGTTTTTTTCCAAAAAAAATATAAACTAGGCAGATATTTAAGATAAAAACTATTCTAGAATGAGGAAGTTCAGAAAATGAATGAGTAAATGAATTATAGCGAAGATAATTGCCAGATGGAATACATGAGGATGAATTAAGGTGATTCAAACAAAGTATATGTCTTCATTAGGCAAACTTTCAAATTGTCATATACTTTATAAGCAAAAAAGAGAGGTAAGATGCTTCTGAATTATTGCCCATTCTTATGGAGGCTATGCATAAATGAATTAACAGCTTCTAAGTATAAAGATGAATAAGAGGCAATTGAACACCAGACCATACTTAACTTCTTCCAAATTACGTGATATTAAAAGTGATATCCCTTAGGGATCAGTGTGGAACCCAATGCTCTTTTTAATATGCATAAACAATCTGAGTAATATATGAATAACAAGCTAGTTATGTTTGCAGATGACACCAAACTAGGTGGAAGGACAAATAATGTGGAATCAACTAAATTGTTAAAGTATTACCTGGACAGCATATAGGCCTTGGCAGATTTCTGGTAGATAAAACTGAATGTAAGTAAACACGACGTATTACATGTATGAAGTAAATACATTAGAGGTGATTGCTGAACGGGTAGTTCATCTTATGAGAACAACCTAGGAGTCATACTAGGCTTGTCACTATCTACATCCACACAGTGCACAGAAGCAATCAACAAAGCTAATAGGATGTTAGGTTATATAGCGTGATGTGTGGCGTACAGGTTAAGATAGATGATGCTTAGGCTACATGACATGGCTCAATGTATGTGAACACTCCTCCAAGTTACTGACTTGAGTTGTTTCATCCACACGCATTGTTAACAGGTGCATAAAATTAAGCACAATCTCGACTGACAAACTTTAAATGTGGGATGTCATTGGATGCCACAAATCAGAACATGAAATTTCTGTTCTGCTTGATCTGTCCCAGGTAAATGTGAGCTATAAAGTGGAAACATCTATGAGCAACAACAGTTCAGCCACAAAGTGGTAGACCACTCAAACTCTGAAGTGCATAGTGCATAAAATGTGCCTATCCTCTGTGTATCACAACAATGTTCCAAAGACGCTCTGGAAGCAACAGCAGCCTACTGATGGAAAAGCGCTATCGTTCACTGAAAGATTCAGAACAGAATCTGTCTACCTTTTAGAGCAAACAATTTCATGATTCAAAATATCATTAAACTTGTTAAAGTTATACCTGTTTCAGGAGCTTCTCCGTTATAACTAAAACTAGCAAATACAGTACTTTCATTTCTTAATTCTCTACAGTAAATTCTGGTTACAGCGCCAGCTTATCTAGATACATTTATTAATGGCTTCATATCCTTTACATTAGACAATTTATTAGGACATTGTGATGGATTATTGAGAAATAGGATCTACCAAAGTTGAACAAAAAAGGGGGTGGTTCCACAGAAAACCACCGCCAGAAAGAAAGCACTTCATTGGAACTGAGACAGCAGTCCTACATATCTGTATGGAAGACAGATAACACTTGAGGTTGATAGAAGCTGCTTTTAAGTAACCCAGAAGTTAAATGGACAAGGGAACCAGAGTAATAGAGAAAGTGAAAGTACTTCTCATAAAGAAATCTTCTAACATCAAGCCTGGATTTTAGAATGCATTTAGCCCAGTTTGCGATAAGCGTGCCTGACCCTCTAATACACTTTTGGAAGACTGAGAGCAGAGCAGTGCAATTTGTCCAGCCAGCAAATGGGAGTAGATGGCTAAAAAGTGGAACAGATAGGATTTACCTGCCCAACATAGATAATACACAGTTTAGTAGTTGCTTTAAGAGCTTACATTTCAATTGATACTCAGTGTTTGATTTGGAGTCTCCAACTTAGTGAAAAGGATGCATGAGGCATCTCAAAGAAGAGGCTCAGATGAAGCAGGCCTAAAATTGGGAAACTGCCTTTTAAAGATCAGAATGCTGAAAATATCCTAGGATGCATTTCAAGAGAGAAGACAGAAGAATATGACAAAAAATGCAAAGAAGCAAAAAGGAGTTGTCTGGAGGGCAATCCAAACAAGCCAATCGTCAATATGTAATCCGGAATCAAAAATCTAAAAACAGAGCAGAAAATGACAGAGAAACCAGTAAATCTACAAGGAAAATAACACTTACAACTGAATCCTTCACACTTCAATGTACAACTACTGAGATCTGCTCAACAAACAGTTACAGGGATGTCTCAGAAGTGGTGATGTCAGGGTGGCCCCGCCTCTTGTGGTGCCACTCGCAGAACACAAGAAATGGATGTATACTTAAATGGGCAGAATACAAATAACAATTAATAAACAAATCTAACAGAAATAACATCAACATATAAAAATAGATAATTAAAAAAGGTCAAATAAAACAAAAACATATTATAAGTCATGGAATAAACCTTGGCTGTAATATAACACTGTTGACCAAAGACTTTATCTCATAATGAGGATTAAAACTGAGACCATAATAGTTTGTACAGCAGAGGATAGTTGGTATGAAAATTCCCTGGGATGTTCAGCACATGTAATAACAGAGTGAGAGACTGGAGGTGAATGGTGGGCACAGTGGACTAGATAACATACTAGATAACTATGAGCTTAGTTCTGTTTAGGATGGCCTACTAGGGCTGCACATACTGAACCCTCAATTGTTTGTGTTTTGCTTTCATTACACATACCATTTTTGAGTTATGTTGACTATATTGCTATTATTCCTATAAAAAGATGCCAGTCAGTTGCTCTTCTATTAAACCATATGTTAATGGGGTTTCTTAAAATTTGAAGTATAAATAAGAGAAGTAAATGAGGTAAAGCTTTTCACTCTGAAAAAATCAGTCAGTTGATGTAAAGAATGTCCCTACTGTGTCTGCATTAAAATATCAAGAATGAGCACTCATTAATTAAACATGGCAGGTTATTAAAAAGGTGCTGGTATGGCTATTCCTACTGTATAAATCTCTGTCATTTATTTCTCTAAACTAAAAATGTAGCAGTCATCATGACTGGCTGTTACTATCTCTTTGCTTTTCCTTTCTCTTCACTGTATCTTTCTTGGCACTTTTACTACTTGACCTGACATACTCTTATGACCTGTGAAATAAGATGTCAAGACTGTTTGGAGATGTTGGCATCAATCAATATTTGTCATTTACTGTGGTTATATTTTCTATAGTGGGTACCTTCTTTTACTCTTCTGTTTGTATAAATCTGTGTAAGCACTCTGGGCCTGTGTTTTAAAAGACTTCACTAAGTAACTATTTTGAATATTTGTCTTACTGGGCATTGTGGTAGACTGGTGCCTGGTCCAGAGTTAGTTTCTGTCTCGTGTCCACTGCAAAGCGGAATAGGTTCTGGCCCCCTGTGACCCCAAATTGGATTAGGAAGCATTGTGGGTATTATGTTATGATCAGGTTCTAGCAGTGTCTGTGTAGAGTTTGCTGGTACCCCCTGTGATTCTGGGTGTTTTCTCAAGGTACTTTACCTTCCATTCTACATCCCAAAGAGTGTTTGTTAAGTTAATTAGAACATCTAATAACATCCTGTCTTGTACCCCTAGAATTTTTTTTGTTATTGTTGATTTTTCTGGTCAGTGTTTAGTCATGTATCCTGCTCAGATGTTTAAGCAAAATTAGTGCTTGGTAAATGTGCTATCCTTAAAGATGGAGTATGTTGATTTTATCCATCTTTAAAAGTAAGGCTAGTTCCTCACAATACCTTAGGCCTCGTTATGAATTTCAACATACATATAGTAATTTTGACTAAATTAAAAATTTATATCAGAAAAACTGACATTTTGTCCTGACAAAATGCCAGTAGGATTTTTGTGATTTACTAAAGTCTCAGTTTTGTTTTCTCTGTTTTTTCAATTTTATCTTTTGCAAAAGTCCTACCACGCAAATCCAGCCTACTCATAACGGATGTGTGCTTGTGATTTCTGCCTGATAAAGATGTCACTGTCTGTTGTGCTCTCATTATCTTGAATATCATTTGCTTGACAGCTCTATGATCTTAAGCAGTAATATACTGGTCTTGTTTGCCCTAATTACCTGGCTACTTTGGATAAAACAGCTAAAGTGAGAGGATTTAATTGAGGCTGGATGTACATTGTACCAGATAGAGAGTTACCATATTCACATGAACCAGTCAAACAAAAGAATGAATGTCTTCTCTGAAATAAAAATGATTATTATCATTATTATGGTTAAAGCACAGTCCAGTGGATGCCTTTTTAAACTTTAATCATGAAGACTTATAACGTTAAGTTCTATGTTTATACCGCCTTAAGAAGAATAAGCTATGAAACACAGTATATAAAAAATATGCATTCTGTGGTGTATTTTCAGATTGTAAGCCAATGCATTTTCATTTCAGAACCTTCTCAGAATTTTTAAATTATAACAACATCCGTTTGGTAGAAGACTTAGCTTGTAGTATAATTCACAAATAAAGTATTATAATAAAGTGCCAGTCTATTAAACCACTTGTGGAAAATCCAGCAGGGTGAGAGACAGGGAGAAAATAATAATGCATTTTTTACTTTTCTAGGTGAAAAAGAGAAGAAAGCGATACCAAATTGTCAACACTCACTCCAGGCTAAACGGGGGTATTTTTCCTACATGGATTACTTGTTTAGCCGGATGTAATTGTTGACAATTTGTCTGATCCTGGATCTGTCGGTTTTTCAAAACTCTTGCTGGATGTGTTGTCATAGCAGCACATCCAAATCTTCAAACCTGCTCGGAGCAGGTTTGTTCTATGTAAACAAGAATTAGCTCACACACTTAATCAGTTTCTTTCGAAAAGAATTTCCTCCGGGAGCAATAAAGGATCTTGCCGATCGCGCAAAACCCTCTCTGTATAAAATTCTCTTCTTATAATTTGCGCACCGATATCAATTGGTCGCTTATTCATGAACGGCAAAGCCATGACTGAATTAATTACATGCACGGACACTGATTAAGTGTGTGAGTTTATCCTTGTTCACATAGAACAAATCTGCTCCGAGCAGGTTTGAAGATTTGGATGTGCTGCTATGACAACACATCCAGCAAGAGTTTCAAAAATCCGAGAGATCCAGGATCATGTTAAATCGTCAACAATTACATCTGGCTAAACGAGTAATCCACATATGAAAAATACCCCCAGGTCTGCAGAGGGAGGAAGAGAAAAGTTGTTAGTAAACCGCTCCAACCTGTGGAATGATGGGAAATTACCATCACCAGAGCCCTTAAGGTGTCCCCAGTGTGCACATGTGCATTCTATCTATCTATCTAAGAAGGTTAGTCAGATACATGGGGAACAAAATTCATGTGTCTTAGAAAGATAAATTGAAACATTGAAATTACTGTAACAGTCCAAAGGTTGAATCATATAATTCTCTTTTTATATAAATTTAGATGCTGAAGAAATAAATCTTCATTCTAGGAAAAAAATAATCAGCATTGCAATACAAGCCTTCCCTCTATTTGTAATTTATACAAAGTTTACATAAGCTGGTGACTCAAAGCTCACCTATAAATAAAACAGCTGCATCACATAACATACCATTGCATTCACAAATTTCACAGCAATCATAAATAATATTAATCATATCTAAAACCTGACAGCTATCATAAAAAGGGCCTGATCTGCCCAGAATTTTTAGTCAGGACTATAATATTGATCATTTAATTCACTCTTTGACCACCACCTGGTGCAGATGATCTTTTTGTCAGTTATCTGTAAATTGTATTGTCTAAGCCTTGTGACAGATAGGGGGTGCTATCGCTCCTTTGAACCCTTGGACTAGACGCCAGACACCAGATAAAAGTCCAAAAGTTGAATTTATTATAATAATAAAGTGCACAAAGCACCCTCTTCTCCACAATACTCATAAACAAATACAATTCTCTAATCAATAACAATCCTCCACTCTCCCAGACGCGTTGCCACCCTGCCACTCAGCTCAGCTTGCCCGTCTGGGATTTCCCAGAGTCCTTTATAGTCCGTGACCCGGAAGTGCTCCTGAACCCTCAGTCTATGTGACTTCTTAGCACTTCCAGGTCAGATCAAAAACTCACACTTTTCTTCATCCAGGAAGTATGTCATTCCCTCTCGCCCTGTGACCAGGACGTACCTCCGGGTTATAGGGCAAATACAAGTCTCTGAGCCTCCCTGCAGCGTCCCCTTGCGGCCTCCATGGTATCCAGCAGGGCTGTGAAGGAAAACTCCAATATCCATGATGCCCTGCTGGAATTTGGGGCACCTCCATGCTGCTGGAAGGGCTCCATCTAGTGGCATGGGGGTATTGGCCGAGATGAATGGCCGGCCATAGGCCACAGCCTGTAACATGATGTCGAGACAGATGATCCAGCTCTTCTCTTTTGTTTTCTAGTAATATTTTTCAAAATTATCTACTACACACTCCCTCATCTGCCCCAAAACAGTTCCATACAATTAGTGGAAGGCATTTTAATTCCAGAAATATTAATTTTCAAAAATGAAAGTTACAAGTATGTTATTTATTTAATTCTGCACATATACAGTACAATAACATATTGTTTTGTGCATATAGGGATCACATCACTTTTTGAAGCTTTCTTCTTCAAGCATCATAATGTTTTAGCCAATGTAACTGAGTCATTGTCCATACAGAATTTACACCTTTTTATGTCACTGCTTTGTTTTTCTTTCCCAGTTAGTAGTCCGGTGTTCCTTTCACGTTCCCTACAGCATGCGTGTTTAGTTAATTGCCAACTCTAAACAAATGAAGCTTAATCTTCAGGGTTCCTAATTTCAGACAGGCCACAGAAGAGACTTTGGTCCACATTGCTCAGATATTTTTAAAAAATAATAATATTAATAATATAGTGTAATACACTATTGCAGCAATTTTAATCTGAGATGTACTTTAGTCATTACTCAGACCATTTGTCAACTCTCAAAATAAAAGATACAAATGTTACAAAAATCTATATAACAAAAAAAAAACAAAAAAAAACACAAGAGCTTGTTACAGACATATCTTCAAATAATGTATCCTATACTGTTATCAAATTATTTTCTTACATCATTATTTATGGTTTTTCCTCCCAAACTGCCCTCTAACCATTTTGCTCAGTGTCATAGATAGTGAAAGAATCCAACAGAAACGCATGTGCTATGTTACTATCATTATCCTTTTTGTCCCACTTGTTCAGTGTAATTCACTAGAATAACTTATTTGTGATACCATCACCAGTGCCAGTCAGGTTTTATGCACTTACTGACAATCAAACATAAATCAGCCCCAAATCTGAAAACTGAAAGCCTTTATTGCTTCAGTGCATTTTCATGCAGCTGTCGATAGAAAGACCCTGCCAGTCTGGAATCTGTGATGTGCTGCAGTAAATGCATGGTAACAGCAATGGAGATCTATTATTCAAACATTATGTATTTTAGGTTTAATGGATGATAAAAGGAAACATAACTTTAAAACAATAATACTGAATACACATATGAGCAATGCAATAGGTGCACATCTGTTTTCACACCCCAGCTATCCCAAACAGTTCCAGCTACAATTCCTCCATAATGTGTTAATATTCCTGAAACTTAAAGGAATACTTCAGCCAGGAAACAATATCAAAATGTCCATTAAAAAAAATTAATTACTCATGTCATATAATTGCAGGTATCCAGTCATATGCTCATAAAGTCCCAAGCACAAGTATTTTTCCTAAAATCTTTTTAAATAAACAATTTCCAAAAAATTCTCTATGTATGCTCAAATGAGACTGGGCTTTTGAACTGCAGTGTAAAAAACTACAAGAGAAGCCAAGTTAAAATTCTAAAAGATCAACAAATATAAAAAAAAAATCCAAAGAAAAACCAAACATAGTTCAACACCTAAATATGCGAAAAGAAGTCAAAAGCCAGAAAAATCTGCACAAATATCTCAACAAAACAAAAGGTGAGGAAAGACACAATAAACCAAAGCTAGATAGTCTATTTTATGGTTAAGCCAGGGTTATTGCCCTAGCTTAAGTTGTTTTGTTTTTTTTGGATATTTCTGTTGCTTTTAATTAATATGTGTTATGTGTTTCTTATTTTTGTGTATTTCTGTTATTTAAATATTGTTTAGTTATATACTACATATGTCACATTGAGTGCAGTCCTTGCGTTTTGTCAGTGGAACCCCAAGAGGCGTGACTGAAAGACCGTCCTCAGTGTATATATTGTGAGGCTGTGAAGCAGCACCTGCAGGGGTTCATTAAAATTCTTAGTGTACGCAATATTTGCTTTTTCTGGTTTCTTGGTTTTTTCTCACTTCTGTTCTTTGTTTTGATTGTGAATTTTGTATTGGGTGTTGCTTGCTCTGGACTGACTTTTTAGAGAAATCATTTATACCAAAAGTACAGTTGTTTACCTTTCACAATTTGTACTTCTTTTTGTGACTTACAAATAAATATATTAATAAAGATTATCATTTGTTAAATCCTTAAACCAGAGGTTTTTATGGTTTATCATTTCCCATATGGCTAACCTATACAAATAGGTCGAGATAATAAACAATACTAATATAATTTAAAAAAAAAACTAAACCAGCGTGATGTAGAAAAGAAACAGAATGCAAAAGAACAATAAAAAAACTTGGGTACAAGGCCCACATGGAATCATATTACTGTACTCTAAAATTGAATAATTGCTTTTCAGTTTCCACAACTAATTAAAGGGAGGTGGAAGATGATGCAAAGAGGGTGTAAGGTAACAGATACAGACTTCAGATAAAAAAAAAACTAATTGTTGTAAACAACATGGAGGTTCTGTCAAAAAACAAATATCTTTTTACATTATCATGTAATTGAATCAGTAAGAAAAGAAATACAATAGTTAAAATGGATGTTTACTACTATGCCAATTTACCATTATTTAAACATTCTTCATTTTAAATTTATATCCCATATAGTAGACTTGGAACGTATTCACTTTCTGCACACTTTACCATCTCTCAATCTGAAAAACACATTTTAAAGCTGTCACCTTGTGCAGTCAGTACAATATTATGATGTAACACTGAATAGGATATGAACAAAAGGTTCAATAAGATTTTCCACTACAAAAATGATAAGTATATAATTAGATATGAAACTCGTAAACAACTGGAAAAAAAAATTAGAACAATGCGGTAATAGTCGGGCAATCTTGAGCCCCCAGATGGTACTGTGGTGTTTAAGCGTTTAGAGGAAAGAAGTTTGAAATTAGGAGGGAAAGAGAGAGAGAGAGGGATCTGACAAGTTTAGATAGTTAAGTTACCATATAAAATTATGGAAACTATAATAAATACATTTAAAAAGTATATGAAAATTATATACTAAGTTACAGCCAGTGAGTGATTATGAGAGTAAGGTCTTGCCAAACCAATCTTTTAGAATTTTATTGAACAATCAACTGCAGTAGTTGACAAAAACAAGCATACAACATAATTTACTTAGACTTTCAAAAAGTCTTTGATATAGTCCCATACCAAAGGTTAATTTTAAAACTCAAAGCTGTAGGCATCAGAGGTAACCTACAAAACTGGGCCTCTAGTTCATTAACCAGCAAGAGACAAAGAGTACAAATAAGAGGAGAATGTGCCATGTGGAGTGAGGTCATCAGTGGAGTCCCTTAGGGGACTTCAATGAGACCTTTAGTTTTCCTGATATATTAATAATGTAGATTTTGGTACAGTTAGTACATTTGTGAAATTCACAGATGATACTAGAATCTGAGGAATGGCAGGCCATTGAGGAGGCAGCAAAACGATTCAAAAAGACATGGATGAAACATTTGGAAAATGCAGTTTATTGTAATAAAGTACAAAATGCTACATGTGGGTAAAAGGAACATCAACTACAAATACAACATGGAAGACACTGTCCTGCAAGCTGCATGTTCTGAAAAGGATTTGGGGGGTGTATATTGACACATTTTCATCATTTACACAATGCACAGAAGCTATTAAAAAGGCAAATAAAATGTTAGGTTATGTTGTTAAAGGTTTTGAGTGTAAATCAAGGGACATTATGCTTTTACAATACAATGTAATAGAAAGACTGCATCTGGTGTACTGTCTGCAGTTCAGGTCACCACACAACAAGAATGACTTAGCAGCACTTGAAGCTTTGTAGAAGAGAGCAACAGGGTGTATCCAGAACTTAATAAGAATATTAAGCCTGGTTTGTCTGAAGCAGAAGAGACGGTGTAGGGACCTCATCCAGGTTTTCAGAATTGTCAAAGGCATTGATGAAGTAGATCCAGCAGAAATCTGTCAACTTAAGAGTTAATTGTGTATTTGAGGACAACAGTGGAAACTAAGAGAAAGTGCATTTAGGACTGAAGCCAGGAAGCACTTCTATATTCAAAGAGTTTTTGGAATCTGAAACAAACTACTGAGTCAAGTAGTTGAAGCAGAAACATTTTCATCCTCTAAGAAGTATTTGGAGGACATATTGAAATAGCTTAGCTATCAGCTAAACAAATAAGCGTCATGGACTGAGTGGTCTCCTGTCATTTGTCAAATTTCTTAATGTTCTTAGTGAGAATGCTGGTGGGTCATTTTCCCACTAACCCCTTCTTAAAAATGGAAATTTAGGTATGGGTTAATAAAATTCCCAAGTTGTTATAATAGATGTTTAATGCAGTGTTAATGTCTGTGAATGTACTGGTAGCATATTACTTGGGCTGTTGTTAGGGTCTGTGATCAGTGGCATCGGTAGTTAGTGCATTGCTCCTACTGTAATAGTAATGCCTCAGAAATATAACTATGATTTGAAATTGTGAACATATTAATTATACAGTATGTGTACAAGGCAATGCTTGATGTGTTTCTATACTGAAGTTACCTTTGTAAAATTTATAGACTAAGCAAAAAAAGCATGTGCTTTTACCTGATTGGTTATGATTGTGTTGAAGGATACTTAAAACAGTATAAAAACCAAGAATACCTTTGAGAAACAGAAAGACCTGTCAACATGGAAAGGAAAACGTTAGCCAATGCTCTTAACTGTCTCCGTAATGAAAAAAGTAACACCAACAATCTGCTAATAGGTTCATTTTTGGTTTAAGTATAGGACTAGGTTTAGGGACTCAGAAGGATGAATGTTTGGCATGTACTACATTATCCCAAAAATAAGAAAAAAGAAATAGTAAACATTGTTATGAGAATACAAATCTAATTTTCCCCCCCATCTTTAACCAAGTTTGAGATCCAGAGTACAAAACACTTAAGTAACAAAATTAATACATTAGTTATTTGATCTGTTTTTCTCACATTTTGTGAATCTAAATCATGGAAACATTTAAAAATTCACAAACAGAGGATGGATGTTTTGGGATAGAATACAGTTGTCCATCGTGACGCATAACATGTAACAACGCTTTGTGGCTGTCTAATTAATTTACAGCTTATAACTAGCAAATATTTTAAAACATTTACAATGTCATTTTAGCAAAGCTGTTAATGTAGATGTTGTTTTTTAAATACTACATACACACACACACTACACACACTTTTCATATACTGGAATGGATTCCAACTCCATATAACGCAATATTACAATGGCATACAAATGTATGAGAGGAAAGCAGTTAAAGTAGCATTATTCTCAATTGAACGTTTTAGCTCTCTTTGATATGTGATGAGCCATAACTGATTGATATTTATTCCAGCAGTCTAAAACGAAGATGTAGAGAAATGACTCTGTGTGAGATTAAAGTCAAGCAGAGGGTCAATAAACTGAGATTCATCAAGAAAATCTATTGCTAAGTTTAAAGCAAATAATTTTGCTCATCAGAATTACTTACATAAGGTTTCTTAAAGAAATTACCAATATTATGACATATTTTCTAACATAAATAATTAAAATACATCAGGAAAACTATTTTTTACATCTTAACTGCAACTTTGCAAAAGATAGTCTGCAAGTCTTTTAAGTTGCGATTTGTGTAAATCATGAACAGCAACATTTATTTCTACAGCACATTTTCATACAATGTAGCTCAAAGTGATTTACCAGATGTCAAAGAGAAAGTTATGTGAAAAGGAAAAGTCAAATAAGATTACCTAAGAATATTAATGAATAAGTAACAAAGAAAAAAAAAAAAAAATAAATAAATAATCTATACTAATAAAAGGCAAAGCCCTCACTCACTCACTCACTCACTGACTCACTGACTCATCACTAATTCTCCAACTTCCCGTGTAGGTAGAAGGCTGAAATTTGGCAGGCTTATTCCTTACAGCTTACTTACAAAAGTTGGGCAGGTTTCATTTCGAAATTCTACGCATAAGGGTCATAACTGGAAGCTATTTTTCCCCATATAATGTAATGGAGTCTTGAGTTGAGATGGCGTGGGGGGAGTTTCGTGTGACATCATCACGCCTCCTACGTAAGTACGTAGAGAACAAGGAAGAACTCCAAACAGCGATGAGCACAAAACGCCATTTCACAATTGAGAAGGCAGAAAACATTATGAAGCAAATGATGCATACAAGCATATTCATAAGTACAGCTACTGCGGAAACAAAGCACGGCGTGAACCGTAAGTTTATATTAAATTAAGTTCATAGACAGGCTGCCACTAGCGTTTGTAATTTAGTGCCTGCCCATATAAGGCCGCCCATCAGCGGCAATCCAATACAAACACTGCCGTAAATGTTCACGGGTGAAGGACTGTGCTTATGCAGAGGAAGATGAGATGGTCAGGGTGGTGTTTGGCACAAACTCATTGAAACTGCGAGAGAAACTTTTAAGTGCCGGGTCTTAGCTGACATTACACGAGATGGCACCAGTACAGCTGGGAACCTTCGATGCAAGAACACCAAGCGGCTCACGTGAACTGACGCAATGCAGACAAAAGCAACAGTTCCAAAGAGTGCTGAACAAAACCGAATTACACAATTGAGAAGGCAGCAAAAAATATGAAGCGCCTTATACATACAATCATATTCATAAGTGCAGCTACTGCGAAACAAAGCACACGGTGGAAAAAGTGAATGTCCTGCTAAAGGAAGACAGTGTAAAAAAAACGCGCATGCAGTTTGTCACATCTCAGATAAAAGGAAGACGAGCTGTTTATTGATGCAGTAAGGAACTAATCGATGAATGAAACCTCTTATCTTTACAACGATTGACAAACACGGAATGTAACTTGAACACATCCTACAAATACGAGCCTGATTGAAAGAAATAATGATAATCAAATCCTTGATGACAGCAACATTCAATAACACTCACAAAACAATTACTGTATATTGACAATCATGTTACGCTATTTTTAAAATGTTCCCTTTTCTTTTCATAACTTCTACTTCTCCACTGCGATACGGGTATATATATAAATGTATATATATACCCGATCTACAATACATACTTTAGCATAGACAAGCCACACGCTGTGGCGAATTGTAGAGTCTTCGCTCTAACGCCGACATTCGAGGTTCGATTCCCGAGAGGGGATGTACTGACTATGTATGCTACCTGATTCATTTTACCTTCGATCTCCTTGGTTTGGGACGTATGAAAAATATTAGGTTAACGCAGAATCATGTTACGCTATTTTTAAAATTTTCCCTTTCTTAGCACAAGCACAGCTGAGAAGCTTCGATGCATGTACTCCATAACGCTTAAAAATAACGATTTAATCACACTTTCAATTCCAAGCAAACGGAACTTTTGTCAATGCATGATTTCCTGGTACATCCATTACACTGATGCACACATCACAGCTACAAAAATGTTAGAGTCGGAATAAAGCGCTTCCTACGACTGATCATTTCGACTACCCGAGCGAAGCCTTGATAAAAGCATGGTTTTGTGCACACTGAAAAGCAAGCAAAATTAGATGCATTACAGAAAGCGGACTTTGTGGCTCTTACTGGGGATCATTGGACTTCCGTGACCGTTAGTAATTCTAAATACATCTAATTACAAAATGTTCAATGATCACACTGTTTTAGCCTAATGTACAAAATAATTTTGGCTAATGTTACTCAGAGTTTAAAGAGTAAGCTGGTCAAATTACCTTTTATGTTTCTGACTTATTTTTTTAAGAAGAAAACTGCACTTTATGTTGAAATTTTGGTTATTATTATTTAAAGACAATACTATTCTGAAAATGTACTTAAAGTACTTAAACTACCACTTTATTTTTAAGTCTGCCCAATTTTAACCAGGGATGATATTTTTGTTTCTGTTTTGAATTCAAATGCAGTTTAAAAGCTTTTTTTCAGAAATTAAAACAGCTTCAGTTTACAATATTCATGTCCATGTCTATTATTTGATTCTGTCGCCCACTAAAACCGTTTTAAATTAAAAAAAAACATTTGCGATTTGGGGCAAATTTACGTGTCGATTACATACGATTAATCAAGATTAATTCTTACACAGCCTCTAATTAATTGGATTAATTTTTTTAATCGAGTCCCACCCCTAATATATATGTAGATATATATATGTAGATTTGTATATATATGTGTATATACAGTATATATGTAGATATGTATATGTTGTATATACAGTATGTATATATGTGTGTGTGTATATATACAGTATGTGTATATATGTATATGTATATATATGTATGTGTGTATATGTATATATATATAACTGTATATACGTATTTGTATTGATGTGTGTGTATATATATATATATATATATGCCAGCAACACTCATGACAATGACAAAACAATTACATTGTCAATCATGTTACGTTATTATTAAAATGTTTCCTTTTTTTTTACTTATCCGCTGCCAATCGCAGGTATTTTGCTATATATATATATAATTATAAATAGATAGATATGACAACAACACTCATATCAATGACAAAACAATTACATTAACAATCATCTTACGTTATTTTTAAAATGTTTGCTTTTCTTTTCATTACTTCTTTAACACACTACTTCTCCGCTGCTAAGCGCGGGTATTCTGCTAGTATATATATATATATATATATATATATATATATATACACTCACCTAAAGGATTATTAGGAACACCTGTTCAATTTCTGTGCAATGCAATTATCTAATCAACCAATCACATGGCAGTTGCTTCAATGCATTTAGGGGTGTGGTCCTGGTCAAGACAATCTCCTGAACTCCAAACTGAATGTCAGAATGGGAAAGAAAGGTGATTTAAGCAATTTTGAGCGTGGCATGGTTGTTGGTGCCAGACAGGCCAATCTGCTCAGTTACTGGGATTTTCACCCACAACCATTTCTAGGGTTTACAAAGATTGGTGTGAAAAAGGAAAAACATCCAGTATGCGGCAGTCCTGTGGACGAAAATGCCTTGTTGATGCTAGAGGTCAGAGGAGAATAGGCCAACTGATTCAAGTTGATAGAAGAGCAACTTTGACTGAAATAACAACTCGTTACAACTGAGGTATGCAGCAAAGCATTTGTGAAGCCACAACACGCACAACCTTGAGGCGGAAGGGCTACAACAGCAGAAGACCCCACCGGGTACCACTCATCTCCACTACATAGGAAAAAGAGGCTATAATTTGCACGAACTCACCAAAATTGGACAGTTGAAGACTGGAAAAATGTTGCCTGGTCTGATGAGTCTCGATTTCTGTTGAGACATTCAAATGGTAGAGTCAGAATTTGGCGTAAACAGAATGAGAACATGGATCCATCATGCCTTGTTACCACTGTGCAGGCTGGTGGTGGTGGTGTAATGGTGTGGGGGATGTTTTCTTGGCACACTTTAGGCCCCTTCGTGCCAATTGGGCATCGTTTAAATGCCATTGTTTCTGACCATGTCCATCCCTTCATGACCACCATGTACCCATCCTCTGATGGCTACTTCCAGCAGGATAATGCACCATGTCACAAAGCTCAAATCATTTCAAATTGGTTTCTTGAACATGACAATGAGTTCACTGTACTAAAATGGCCCCCACAGTCACCAGATCTCAACCCAATAGAGCATCTTTGGGATGTGGTGGAACGGGAGCTTCGTGCCCTGGATGTGCATCCCACAAATCTCCATCAACTGCAAGATGCTGTCCTATCAATATGGGCCAACATTTCTAAAGAATGCTTTCAGCACCTTGTTGAATCAATGCCACATAGAATTAAGGCAGTTCTGAAGGCGAAAGGGGGTCAAACACCGTATTAGTATGGTGTTTCTAATAATCCTTTAGGTGAGTGTATATATATATATATATATATATATATATATATATATATATATATATATATATATAGTTAGAAAAACATGACAAACAGACATTGTAAAAGTTTGGGGCAGCCACCCGTATAATATGCACTGGATGCAAAAGGTTGAAGTTTTAACAAAGTTGTTTACAATTCTGAGTCCAAAACAGAATTGAATATTTGGTGGTGTAGAATTACAATTATTCAAGCCCTTTAGGTTCCTCCTACTCGTACATGTGTGACACTATACAGTGTTATAAAACTGATATATAACTAGTAGTGTCTTTATTTACAATATCCTACTGAAAGTTTCCAAAGATAAGTCTGATGGCCAGGAGGACAAAAAAATATTTCCAGTTAAGGTAGAGAAAAAAATTTACGGGGGTTCCAAGGCCACGCAGTCCCCACTGGGCATTCTGCCTAACATAAATGTGCTTAAATTATCCATCATTGTTTCCAGGCTTCGTTTGAGAGGATCTGTTGCACTCGGTCTCATGGACAGCTGGGGCACCTGCCCTCTTTCCAGCACCACAGGTGGTGGTGGCTGCACAATGCCTTGATCACCACCACTGAAGAACCATAAAAGATGGCAGAGAAAAGTGGAGATTGCTAAAGAAAATTAAACTAATTGAGTCTCTGATGCTGTGGTAAAAGCTTTTGCAAACTTAACTGTGGTCTGATATTCAGATAAACAGTCTCTGAAAATGCTCCGGGATACATGCAGCTTGTTTTTTTTTAATTTATGTCTGAGTGCATGAGTCAATTCATTTAGCCAGGGCTCCAATTTAGACTTTGTGACTCTAGATCTAAATGGAGCAGCACAATTCTAAATACTAGATGAAATGGAATCAAATAATGTCAGAAATTCCTCTGCTTTCGGGTTGATAGGAAAGATCTCTGAATGCAGCAGAGAATCGACTAGCAGTCATCGGATTAAAAGCTGGGAAGTGGACTGATTCCAGGACATAGACACTGTCACTATCACCATCACTTATAGCACAGAAGACATGACCAGAAAAGACAGCAGGAGAGAAAAATGAAGACTGGTAAAGAAAATTAAGCCAGCTGAGTCTCTGATGCTGTGGTAAAGGTTTTGGGCCCGCGGGGTAATATTGAAGTTGCAGACATCTTTCAGGGAAATTATGAAATGTGAGCACCCTGAACCATGCAATGCTTTTCCCTCTTTATATTAGTTCATCCTGGTCATAGCTTGTAAGATTAGAGCAAAAAACTGAAGTCACGATGGGTTATAAAATATTGTAATACTGCAGTGCGATGAACCTGGCTGTTTTCAGCAGTGTTGTGGAGGTTTTTTATGTTTTTTATTTGAGCTCAAAATGTTTAACACTGATTTCATCTGATATGTCTTATGGTGGATATAACACAGACCAGTTTAATTCTCCTTAATTTTAAAGGATTTAACCCCCCCCAGCTGACAAGGGTTAACAGTGCCTGTGTTCACATATTAGAAAAAATTATACACAGTTTATTTAACAACAATCCACAAAAATATTGAAAGGTCAAGTCAATTCAAGTCAAACTTTATAAAGCACATGAGCGGCATAAACTGACCTAAAGTGCTGGGTAAAAGAAAAGCAAAAAAAGAAAAGAATGGGTAAAAGAAGCAATTAAAAAATATACATAAACATCACAAAAGTGCAAACATGACAAACCATTACATAAAAGATGAGCTCAAAACACCCACACCCATGCGTATTTATAATCAGGAATGTACATGTGCCAACATATACAAACATATTGTCAACCTCTTGCAGGGTCAAATGCCAGTGAGAAGAAAAGTCTTTAATGATTATTTAAAAATGGCCAATGTTGGGGCAGACCTAATATAATAAGGCAAGCCATTCCAGAGAAAAGGAACAGCTACTGCAAAACAGGATCCCCCTTTTGCTTCAACCTCGACCTCGGCTCAACTAAGAGCATCTGGCTAGTAGACCACAGTGCTCTTGTTGGCACATGCAAGGGAAGAAGTTCTCAGAGGTAAGACAGGGCTGTCCCATTCAAAATTTAAAAACAAGTAATAGAATTTTAATATTGATTCTGAAACAGACTCAGAAGCCAATGGAAAGAGATGAGAATTGGTGAAATATGATCATGCATATGAGAGCCGCAGCATTCTGGACTAGTTATAAACATTTCAACAAAGCATCGTCAACACCTACATACAGAGAATTGCAATAGTGTCTAAACGAGATATTATAAAAGCATGGATAGCCTTTTCAAGATCACTAAAAGAAAGAAAAGCTTTTACCGTAGCTAAAAGTCTCGGCTAAAAAAAGCTGGATTTAACCACCTAATTTATCTGTTTGTCGAGTTTGAATAATCTGTCAAAAATCACACCTAGGTTCCAACCTGAAGCATTATGATATATGGCAAGGGGTCCAAGAGCAACATCAGAGACACTCAAGGTTTCTGAGTTTTTGAACACCACAATCTCTGTTTTATTATCATTTAGTTTAAGAAAATTAATTGCCATCCAGGTTTTAATATCATTCAAGCACACGCAAGGAGGGTCTGTATTGTCTTGCTCTGCTTTGATTTTACTAACAAATAGATTTGAGTGTCATCAGCATAGCAATCGAAGAAGAAGCCATACTTCTTGACAATTAAGTCTAAACGAAACATGTATACTGAAGAATCTCACAAGTAAAAGGTTAGAGGCTAAAGAGGATGAGAACTCACCTAGGTGAACAGAAAATCTCCCATTGCTTAGATAAGATTTAAACCATTACCTTGGATTCCTACATACTGCTCAAGGTGGGATATAAGAATCGCCTGATCCACAGTATCAAAAGTTGAGGCAAGATCTAGCAGTACAAGAATGGCAGCCTCTCCAGAATCAATAGTTAGGAGGAGGTCATTGTAAGCCTTTTTGAACCTCTGTCTCAATGCGGTAGCAAGATCTGAATCCAGATAGGAAGTTTTCCAGAAATGTTTGTATTTGAGCAAAGACAATTTTTTCTAAGACTTTAGATCAAAGGGCAACTTAGAAATTGGCCTGAAATTTGACAGATTAGAGTGGATCCAATTTTATTTTTAATAAATGGTTGCACCGTTGCATGTTTAAAGACAGCAGGAACACAGTCAGAAATCAAGCTAGTATTTATTAAGGTAACAATACTTGGCCCAACAGAATCAAAAACCTCCTTAAGTATTTAAGAGGGGGCATTGTCCATGGGGCAATAAATAAAATTTGTGGCCTGTGATGGTTGTTAGATACAAGTTTAGACAGGTATTCAGTTTTTGCAGACTTAATTGTGCTCTGATATTCAGATAAACAGTCTTTGAAAATATCCTGGGATACATGCAGCTTGTCTTTTTTTCATTAAATACACCAGTCAATTCACTTAGCCATGGCTCCAATTTAGGCTTCATGACTCTAGATCTAAATGGAGCAACAGAATCTAAAATACTAGATGGAATGGAATCAAATAAAGTCAGAAATTCTTCTGCATCTGGGTTTATGGGAAAAGTCTTTGTGTCGTACAATAAGGAGTTTTTGAATGCAACACAGAACTAACTCCCAGTCATCGGATTAAAAGCTGGGAAGTGGAACGAGTCTAGGATGTAGACACTGTCGCTGTCACCATCACTTAAAGCAAAGAAGATCTTATGTATGCATTTCTCCTACTCTGGCTGTTGGGCTATAAAAACATCAGGAGACAAATTTCACGAGAAATGTAATACCTGGTTACCTAGTCAAACACCTAAATCTGCACTAATATGAGTCCTTTTACTCCTCATAAATTATTGTAATATATTAGTTTGTGTTGATGACAAATACAAGGTGGGGCATAAAGATCTCCCACATTTTGAAAGAGTTTAAAAAAATGAACAAAGCTATCTTAAAAAAATGTATATATTTCTGAAAAGTACATAAAAAACAATTTTTTTTTTAGTGGGTTTTAAAAATCCTATCAGACAAATGGCGGCTGTCATTGGCAATACATTGCTGAAGATGTTCCTGGATCGTCTCAGGTGGAATGGCGTCGATTTCCTGTTTGATCCTTTCCTTCAGATTCTCAAGAGATTGAGGACGATGTTTGAAAACCTTTTTACTTTAGGTATCCCCAAAGGAAAAAGTCACATGGGCTTAAATCTAGTGACCGTGCCGGCCACCACATGTCTCCCCTTAAAGAGATCAAATGCCCAGGGAACATTTCCCTCAACACTCTAAGCAAACATTGTGCTGTGTGAGTTGTGGCCCCATCCTGTTGAAACCACCCATGTTCTGTCCTAGGTCTTCCAGGTGATTTTCTTTTCAGTGTGGACCCAGTTTCCTGAAGGTTAGAAACCATAGCAAAATAGTTTTTCAATCTTGTACAGATGCATTTCGACCAAGCATGAAGTGGGTACTGAACACTGATACTGATCACAGAATGGTTGCTCTCATAATATGCTTGAACAATAAGCTACACTAAAGCCTGCACAGTTCTCCCTCAAAATGTGAGAGATCTTTATGCCTTAACCTGTATGTTCTGAAAATATTTACGTAAAAAAAGACAAACTTTGAGTTCAGAAAGACACAATCATTAATGGCACCAGAGAGTAGCAACCTGTAGATTAGCACATGCAAGTATGAAATTCATTGTATACCATATACATGACAATGATCCTATAAACCTGTATATGTGCAAACTGATCCTTTGACAGTGCCCTAAAATAAGAAGGGGCACCTGCCTTGGCATTTAATACAGTGTTAAACATAAGAATGCACAGGAATGGCCAACAAAAATAACTTATAATTTTGGTCAGGAACATCCAGCCCCTCCTTAAACTTTGAACATTGGCCTTTTCTTAAGGCTTCAGTGATTAAAGAGGCAAAATCAGCAGGCTAAAAAATAGCACATACAGGTGGGGTGGGCTGCAGGTATAAAGAACAAAAAAATATACGCTTGAGCCACAAGCAAAGCACACTTTAGGAAACAAAACCTTCTAAAAGACTAAGTGGCCCTGCAGAATGTACCATCAATCTCCTTATTATATTTAGTGTCAGCAAGATTTAACGTTAAAAGCTAACGTTAGCATCAAAGCAGAAACTTTACTACTAAATGCTGATGAGGTGCAAGAAGACTGATATTAACCTGAAACATCTTCATCAGCAGCTGCAAAGTTACAAGGAGAGAAGGATGATGGCAATTCTTTGTGTTAGACCACAATTGCGTCAACATTTTGAAAAGATATTAAAAGTGACAAGGTGAGGTGCACCCAAATTAAGAGAGGTGTGCAAGCATTTCACAACTGGCACAAATGGGTCTTGATGATGAGCTCCTGTCATGTTTCAGCCAGGGTGTCTCCTCTGACTAGGATTCAAAGTCTTGTTTGATGTCTCTTTGTTCATTTTTGTGCCATTTATTTATGTTAATGTTGCTTTTGTTGTTTATGCACATTGATCTTTGATTTTAATCTTGTCTGTCAGCTGCTTGTGTTATGTTCCATGTGTTTTGTGGCAATCACAATTATAAATAAATCTGGAGAGTCTCCTGCAGTTCTGGGTGTTTCATTTTGAACATGTTTGGGAGTTGATGAGTTTACTTATGTTTGATTGATTTATTGCATTTCTGAATTTTTAAACCGTATTGCTCTGTTTAGACTACGATTTTGAATTACTGCATTGGGACTTATTTGCATTTGATTGCCTCAAGTGTTTTTTGAAATCTCCTTGCTTCTTCAGGTCCATGGAACATTGTTGTTGTTGAAGATTATTGAGTGTAAACTTTTTATTTGATAACTTTTTAAGATCTGGTAATTGCCCTTATTACTAGCCAGGGTTTGATGGTGATACCCACCCTGCATTTTTGAAGTGTTTTTGGAGCTTATTGGGATGTATGTGTTTTGAGACTACTAGTACACTACAGTTCCAAATAATAATACAACCAATTTAGTAATTGTAATTTTTTTCTAGTAGTCTTTACTACTGTATTTAGACCTGGTGATAGAAGTTGGCCTGCATTAAGTTAGGATAGTAAACAGAGATAATGTTGATGGCTATGATGTTTTTTGTATCTCTACAGGATTACCTAAATATCAGCCCAAATGAGTGCCATGCTATTTGTTTAGCTTTAGCAAGGACATACTCAGTCCACATGAACTATCGACCGATTCTCATGATCGTAAATTCGGAAGGAAGGCAGCCGAATGATGATCATGTTACTTCCCTTTCGTGTAATTGCAGGGTTTTACAGTACTTGTTTTATTACTGAATGCAATAATATATTGTGTTTTTCACCAGCTCCTAGGTCTTCATGTAGTCCTAATGCAAATTATTGGTGTATAATCTTTTCAGCTCCTGTAAGTTATTAGATTGTATTTGATGTTCTATAAATTAAAAAAAAAATAAATCCATATTAAATAACACATTTTATTGCATATATGTGTACAGTATAGTTTGGTTCTGGCTGGTTGCAGGGTTTGTAGAGAGGGTCCCCAACATCTTCTCAGGCCTGGGTGCCTGTTCACTTGGGGTCCATCAATAAATGGATGTGTTCAGGTAAATTAACTACTGGTTGGATGAGATACAACATATAATTTATGTTAGTATAGAAGTACAATTTGGTTCCATAAACAAAAAAGCCTTTGCACAGAAGCTGAAAGCATGCCAAGCATAAGCTAAATTAAGATCAATTGACCATTTCTACAGAGCAACAGAAGCCAAAATGTATCAAACCCATACTGCGAGCTAAACTGATTTATCAATAAATTCATCACAGCATTACACACAGATACCCACTAGAAATTCACATTCATAAAATGCTCCTGGTGAATAAAACTTAGAAAAGAAAATTTCTGGATATAGAAATGTCACAACAGGAATTTCACTTCTATGAAATGCATACCTCATCACAGCAGTGCTCATTGCTGAAGGGAATGTTGCAAGGTTTTATTCCTTAAAAATAATCTAAGTTTGCTTTAATTTTTATTTTTAGCAGCAGAGGCAACTGCAGCATACCCTGGTTTCTTTGCCTTTTTTGAAACCTCTTTGTGTTAATAATGGGATTCTTTAATAATGACTTAATTATGCATTTCTATGGCCACAGATAGAGGTAGATTACAATTAAAATGGTTGTTTATATTCAAATGTGTAAGGGAAACATAAAGAAATAACATGACTGATTATTAGACAGACACTAGAACAAGTAGTAAATTAAAATACAACAGTTTGGCACAACCGTTTACAATATTTTTTTTTTTAAAGTATAAGCTTTGCTTTTCACCAAGGTATTGATATTTAAGTAATACTTTCTCTTTTTGTTGTTGATGTTTCCTTAGCTAATGGACAGTTTACTTACAAATTTAAAAAATAATTGAAATAAAACTGAAATACCATCCATCCATTTTCTAACCCGCTGAATCCGAATACAGGGTCACGGGGGTCTGCTGGAGCCAATCCCAGCCAACAAGGCAGGAACCAATCCTGGGCAGGGTGCCAACCCACCGCAGGACACACACACAAACACACCCACACACCAAGGCCAATTTAGAATCGCCAATCCACCTAACCTGCATGTCTTTGGATTGTGGGAGGAAACCGGAGCAGCCGGAGGAAACCCACGCAGACACGGGGAGGACATGCAAACTCCACGCAGGGAGGACCCGGGAAGCGAACCCAGGTCTCCTAACTGCGAGGCAGCAGCGCTACCACTGCGCCACTCAAACTGAAATACAAATTGTAAAATGCAGAATCTGTTATTAGATAATTTTTCAATTAAAAAACGTCAGTCTTTTTTTCTCCCACGTTCCAAAGATGTACTGGATATTAAATATATGTTAAGATCTGTCCTGTGTAAGTTTGAATTTATGCATTATGGTGCAGGAGCCCCATACAAGGCTACGTACATGCATTGTATGATTGGAATTTTGGTCTCCAGGCTACAAAAAAGACATAGCAGCACTAGAAAAAGTCCAAAGAAGAGTGACTAGGCTGATATCAGGGCTACAGGGGAAGATTTATCAGAAACAATTAAAAGAGTGGAGCTTTTTCAGTTTAAGCTAAAGCAGATTAAGAGGTGACATGACTGAAGTGTCAGTTTTAAAAGGAATTGGTATAGTGGATCAAGACTGTACTGAGTTCAGTTAGTTCAATAGTAACAGGGTAAATTTCACACAAGCAATAGGAAGTTTTTCATCACAAAAAGAACCATAGACATAATGACTATGTTGTTAAATAATGTGGTAGAAGTTAGAACATTAGGAACTTTCAAAACTAGACTTGATTTTATTTATGGGGAATTTAAGTGGATAGGACTGGCAAGCTTTGTTGGGCTGAATAAACCTATTGTCACAGAAATGCTCTAGTGCTACTGGAACAGGTTCTGTGAAATGAGTTAAGCAGATTTGGAAATGAATGAATAAAGCAATTGAATGACTATAAGTCCTTTTTAATATTTATTAGCACTGTGATAGTGTAACATGGGTTAACCCTTTTAAAATTGATTTTAAAACCAAGTTCTTCCTTGATAGTACTATCTTAAAACACTTTAGACAGTGCTTTAAATAAATCAAAGAGTGAAAGAACAAATGTCCATAGTACTAAAAAGTGACCAAATAATGGACTAAGACAGCAAAAATATTTCAACAGAACACAAAATGCGGTCTATACCTTGGTAATCTACACTTGAATATTAAGACTACATAATACAAACAATACTTTTAAGTAAATGAGGTAAATTCTAGATCATGAGCTCTGCCACTCGTCTGTTGCTGGTGCTTGCTGACTGGAAGCACAATAAATGATGAGAGACTCAGTCAGAACTAATGGCAAATGTATAACTCAACGTGAGCTGATGTCCACTGACAAGTGGAATAGTAGTATATGAAGCAGGCAAGATGCTCATCATTCTAGGTGCATGTTCTTCACTGGTGGGTGTAATGTTTACTTCTGCTTGAGCACTTAGCTATGTCACTTATTGTAGCACTAATTGAATTATATTGTGGTATTGAGTCAATATCACAGAGATATCTGCAAGGCTAGGTTCAATGACTGGTTATGTTTTTCGTGTCATATAAGAATAAAGCTAAAAACAGGAATAAGTATTGTATTTTGAAAGCAAGCATCAAAAACTTGTAAAATAAATTGCTTGACAAAGGCTTAAGCTCAAATGATACTGCTGGTACACATACATCATTTTATCTTAACATGATATAGTTGAGTATAGACTGAAAAAATAGATTTAACTCTGAGAAGTAATTAAATGAACCCCAGTCAAAAAAAAAATAAAAAGACAAAGCAAACGAGCATAACTTCTAGGAAAGTGTTTTGGGAGAAGCCTGGAAGTGTTGTGTTCTGTGCTGCCATCTTAAATAGAGGACATTCAGACAGCCATGACATGACCACAAATCGTATATAATGACTGCATAGGGCAGCAGCGGTTTTAAGTAGGCTGGAATCAGGAGATGGAATATAATAGTAATAAGGAGCCAAGGTCGAAACTGGGAGAATGTGATACAGGACATGACACAAAATCGTAAATCAAGAGATGTAGTAAGAGAGTCAAGACCCAGGTATTTATAGAAGCCTAAGCCAAAACACAAAGTAAAAATCAAAGCTGAAGAACAGAAAACATTAGTAGGCAGAAAGATCTTAAACAACAATGACACCTGTTTTAAGTTTTGAATAAGTCTGAAATTCACAAAATAAAGTTGTGCATGACGTTGACCTTTTTACCATCATTGGTGATAAATCACACTCCTGGACGTCTTGCCTAGCAACATCCTAGCAACCCAGCATTACAAGCAGAAAACATTGCTAAATATGAAAACAAAATGGCACCTCAGGAAAGTCTACTTCAAAATGAATGTCTTCAAAAACATCCTAAATCAAAAACCACACTAGACCAAATTTCTTGACCTTTAAAACACCCATATAAATAAATCAAAACAAAAAAAACAATTTCTGGATAATTGCGACACTGTATATCAATATGTAAACAACATGGCCGCAGTCATCAAGAAATCAGAAAATGGTGGCACAAATAATAGAAATGCTCCTAAAATGACATCAGAACAACATCATAATAATAAAAATAAACAAATATTGAAAATCAAATTAATTGTAAGAAGTACTGAAAACAACAAAAAGAATGAAAAATAATAAGATTTAGAACTAAATTTGGACATTGTAGCCTTCACAAACCTACTTTTTACATATTAGAATTCGGTCTACAGTAATCCCTCCTCGATCGCGGGGGTTGCGTTCCACATGCGATAGGTGAAAATCCGCGAAGTAGAAACCATATGTTTGTATGGTTATTTTTATATATTTTAAGCCCTTAGAAACTCTCCCACACTGTTTATAAATATTCTCTGCACAAGTTATACAGTAAACCCTTGTTTATCGCGGTTACTTCGCTCCAGACAGATAAATGAATTTCCACGAAGTAGGATTCTTTATTTATAAATCTTTATTTATAAATATTTTCGCAGTTAGAGCATAGAAAACCTGTTTACGACTTTCTAAATATGATTTAAACATTATTAGAGCCCTCTAGACATGAAATAACACCCTTTAGTCAAAAGTTTAAACTGTGCTCCATGACAAGACAGAGATTACAGTTCTTTCTCACAATTAAAAGAATGCAAACATATCTTCTCTTCAAAGGAGTGCCATCAGGAGCAGAGAATGTCAAAGAGAGAGAAAAGTAAACAAAAATCAATAGGGCCTTTGTGCTTTTAAGTAAACGAAGCACCGCGATAAAGCCGTCGCAGTGAAGGGATCAATGTGAAGGTAGTCTTTTCAGCATTTTTTAGAGGAGCGTCCGTATCTTCTAAGCAAACAGCCTCTGTGCAAACAGCCCCTCTGCTTACACCCCCTCCGTCAGGCGCAGAGAAAAGCAAACAATCAAAAATCAATACGGGCTGTTAGAGCTTTGAAATGTGCGAACTTATATCATTGAGGAGTTTTATTTAATATGTAATATGTGCTCTGATTGGGTAGCTTCTCAGCCATCCGCCAATAGCGTCCCTTGTATGAAATTAACTGGGCAAACAAACTGAGGAAGCATGTAACATAAATTAAAAGACCCATTGTCCGCAGAAATCAGCGAACCAGCGAAAAATCTGTGATATATATTTAGATGTGCTTACATTTAAAATTCGCGATAGAGTGAAGCCGCAAAAGTCGAAGCGCGATATAGCGAGGGATTACTGTATTTCATTTTTCGGACTATTTTCCTTATTAGCTTTTTCCAGTTTAGCAAGATAAGTCTGCGTGCCAATAGTGTAGTGAAGGCCAGTTTGTTTGTCCTTCTTCACTTTAAACCCATCTGGAAGAACACCAAACACAGCTGTTAATGGGTTAGGAGGGATTGTGACAACAAGGCTCTCTGAAAGGCATTTAAAGATTTTGGTCCAGAATGATGTTAATTTGGTGCAGGCCCAAAACATGTGACCTAGAGAGGCTGGAACTTGATTGCAGCATTTGCAGGTTGGATCTTGCCCTGGAAACATTTTGGATAATTTTAAACGAGACAGATATGCTCGATATATAATTTTGAGTTGAATAATTGTATGCTTTGTGCATATGGAGCTCAAGTGGATTCTCTGCAGAGTGGTGGCTCTGAGGTTAGGGATCTGCACTGGCACTCGAAAGGTTGCCGGTTCAAATCCCGTAAATGCCAAAAGGGACTCTGCTCTGTTGGGCCCTTGAGCAAGGCCCTTAACCTGCAATTGCTTAGCTCTTTGAGTAGTGAGAAGAAACGCTATATAAATGCAAAGAATTAATTAAATACCTTCCATTCCTTTTCTGAGATGTTGAGTGAGAGACCCTTTTCTCAATGTCCTCTTAAATCTTTGAAAGGGAGGGACTATAAAAAGGTTTTATATATTGCAAAAATGCTGTCTAAGTCCTTGAAGCTGTGCAGTATTTTTTCCAGCATAGAGGGAGGTGGGAGGTGAGGAAAACTGGGCAGATTTTATTTAACAAAATTTCTAATTTGAAGATAGTGAAAGAAATGTGTTGCTGGAAAGTTACATGAATTAGAATGTAATTGTTCATAGGATGCAAAAGACATTGTCTATGTGCAGATCTCTAAGTGATTTAATTGAAAATGTTTTCCAGACATTAAAAACTGCATATGTTAGCGAGGGTTGAAAAAGGTGGTTCTCATGCAGAGGTGCCACCGATAAAAGATTCTCTATCTTAAAATGCTTCCTACATTGGTTCCATATTCCATATATGTGAGCGAAACACAATTGGGTTGTTAGTATATTGGCGATAACTTGCATTTATTGGGGTACAAAGCAAGGAATATAAAGAAGTACTGCAGGATTTTATCCCATTTCTATTCTAAAAGAAATGCTGATCAATCTTGAATTCAAAGACAGCATCTCAATAATATATAAAAACATATTAAAGTCTCTTCCTTTCAAAGATCCTTGGGTATGGTGGGAAAAGGATCTTTCACTTAATATTTCTGAAAAGGAGAGTAAGGCAGCCATGCACAGAATATACTCCAGCTCCATGTGTGCGAAGGATTCAATCATTCAACTTAAAATCTTGTATTGAGTACATTTATCTCATTTAAAATTGTCCAAAATATATCCCTTAAACATACGAGCATTGCAATGTAGCTCCAGCCACACTGCGACATATTTCGAGCTTGCACCAAATTAGCATCATTCTGGTGAAAATCTTTGAATGCCTATCAGAGAGCCTTGGTGTCACAATCGCTCCTAACCCATGAACAGCCATAGTTGGTGGACTCCCAGATGGGCTTAAAGTGGAGAAGGACAACTTGATTGTAATTGCTTATACCACACTGCTAGCACATAGGCTTATTTTGCTAAGCTGGAAGAATCCCAGCCCACTTGTTATACATCAGTGGGTAACTGATGTTCTGTACTATTTGAAATTGGAAAAAAAACAAATTCTCATTTAGAGGATCTGTTCAACACTTTTTTTCAAAAAAATATCAAGATCTAATTTTACACATTTTAAAATAACAACTTATATGTCGTTCTTAAAGTTTTACTCTTTCTGTTGACTCTCCTCTCTTTCACCTTTTGTGGGGGTTGAATTCTGGTTTCTTAAGTTCGACTTGATTGTATGTAACGTTATCTTCTTTGTTGTATAAGTTAGACTTGATCATATAAAAAGTTATTTTCTTCAAATAAAATGAATAAAACAATTATTTTATTAAGCAATAGTGGAGGGGCAATTAAAACTAGGATCTCAGCAATGTACTGTATTTCTGACTTTCATTTCTGGTTTAGTGTTCCTGACTTTCAAACTAAGTTCAACATGATCTCTTTACTACTTTCATTTCCTAATCATTTCTTCCAATCTCGGTGTTTCATAGGACATTTTTGTGTGTGAACAGCATTCATGCTCTGGTTCAAACACAATACTTAGTGGCTTTTTGTAATTGTCACCACACAAAACAAACTTCATGCTGAGTGCTCTTTGTTTTGAGCAGGTCATACAATAAAAACTACTGTTTATTATAGTATACCTGCTGTTTCACAACTCAACAAAGGGCCATTGAAATAAAATACGAAAATATGATGCTGCTACAGATCTCCTTCTACACCCTCCACAATGCACCTGGTGATATCTATGAATCATAGACTTCAGGCCTTTATTGTATGCAAAAAATATGCAACAATGTACTAAACGTGACTTCTTTAATATACCTGCCATTGCTGTGTCCCAAACATTATGGTGCCCTGAAATGGGGGGACCATGTATATAGTGTATAGTGTTGTCATTTCTACACGATGTGACCAAAATGTATGCAAACATCCTTAAATGAAAGTCTGCATTTAGTCTTTAAACATGTCTGCATTGTTTGATTTGTAATTTTAATCTGTGGTACAGAGAGGTGATTCAAACATTATAGGGGGTACTGTAGTTACCACACCTGAGCCCTTTTATGCCCCATGTGTAACTTGAATTACACTGATATTTAAAATTTTAAAGTATTCTCAGCACGAATTATCTCTTAGCATATAAACTGAGAAATGTGAAGTTGGTTACTGTTTCAATGATCTACTCTTTCACTTAAACACATATGAGAGTACACTACCTACCATCTTTTTTCACTTTACAAGCTGAATGACTCTGCCAGCCTTTAAAACGTAAGGAACAGAAAGCTAGAAGTTATGAAAATGTAGGAAGCGAGTACAGCAAAAAGTTGGTCGAATGAATGCGCATGCCATTTAAAAATGTTTTTTTTTTAAATCCATACCATAGTGGATTAATAAGTAATTTTCATTGATTTTAAAAAATATTAACAGTTAATGGAATGTGTAATACATTGTACCGATTACTTCAAAGATGTGCAAGACTGTGTAAGGCCCATGGTGACTATAAAGACCTTTGTTAGCTATTTATGTTTGACTAGCAAAATACCCGCACTTCGCAGCGGAGAAGTAGTGTGTTAAAGAAGGAAAGAGAAACAAAAGGAAACATTTTAATAATAACGTAACATGATTGACAATGTAATTGTGTTGTCATTGTCATGAGTGTTGCTGGCATATATATATATATATATATATATATATATAGTAGAATACCCGCGCTTCGCAGCGGAGAAGTAGTGTGTTAAAGAAGGTATGAAAAAGAAAAGGAAAAAATTTAAAAATAACGTAAAATGATTGTTAATGTAATTGTTTTGCCATTGATATGAGTGTCGCTGTGATATATATATATATATATAGAAAATACCTGCGCAATGTCGTGTGTTAAAGAAGTTATGATAAAAAAAAAGAAAACATTTTAAAAATAATGTAATATGATTGTCAAAGTAATTGTTTTGTGTATTTGGCGGCAGCGTCACAAAGTTGTTTTCGTCTAGCTGCATCAGAAAATGTACCACGACGTCTGACACGCCTCCTTTTTACTGTTTCCTCACAGCTTGGATTGCTGCGGTCATAATGGGTTTGAGTCTACATATATATATATATATATATGTATATATATATATATATATATACATACATATACATACATATCTTCATATCTATATACATATCTATATACAGCACATATCTACATATACACACATATATATATATACATACCTATCTACATCATATATACACACACATACATACATACACACACACAAATTATATATATGTGTGTGTGTGTATGTATGTATGTGTGTGTGTGTGTGTGTGTGTGTATATATATATAATGTAGATAGGTGTGTGTGTGTGTATATATATATATACACATACATACAAACATACACACAGGTATATATATGTGTGTATATATATGTATGTGTGTATATGTGTGTGTATAGCTTTGGTCACTGAGTGCAAGGGAAAAATAATAAAATATAGTCTATAAGTTATTAAACAATAAAACATTAACGTTTTAAGAAGTACAGGTACATTGAGCACTACTGGAGTGGTTGCGGGTAAACTACATTTTAAAGACGGTGTAACACAACAGGTAAGTAGTACTAACAGCAGCTAAAATGTATATGGATCATCTCTCGGTAGTAGATCCCTTTTGAAAGGCGCTACACGACGGCTGTGGTATAGAAATTACATTTTCTATGTGAACGTTCAAATTTCTGCCTCTGGTAATGTGCCTTACCGGCATTACTAGCAATTAAAGAAAATTAGTTTTGTGTCCTCTGCAGTGTTAAGAGAGAAAGGTTTGGTTTGGGATAAAAGGAAAAAAGGTGTAAAAAAAGGAAAGTTGCCTTTTTCTTTTTATATAGTATAGAGATGTGTTTGCTGACGATATGATCGCCTTTTGGGGACAGTCGCGGTGGGTCTTGTGTAGACTGGTGAGACGTCCCTGCCATTAATCGGCTGTGATGGCACTGTCAGTCCTCCACTCGTGTGCGTGTCTTCATAATCCGAGCTGACGACCTCATAATCGTATACGTGCAAAAGAAAGTGGAGGCAGGCTCTACATTCAGAATTAAACCTCTTGACAACTAAAGAAACTGAACATCTAATTTACAAATCCAGACATCATTACTATGAACATGGAGAGAAAGCTAATAAGCTTTTAGCGCAACAAATTCACAAGCAAGATGTACGCAACACAATCTCGGTAATCACTAACACGAACGGAGATAAAATCGTCGAACACAAAAATATAATGCACACTTTCAGAGACTACTATAAATCCCTATATACTACTGAGTTTAAAGAAGACAATATACAATCTAATGCATTTCTGGATACATTACAGATACCACAAATTGATGCTTTTAGTGTGGAGGAACTTGATAAACCTCTGGCATTATCTGAACTACTAGATGCTATAAAGTCACTCCAAGGTGGAAAAGCAGCAGGCCCTGATGGGTACCCTGCAGAGTTTTACAAGAAATTCTCCGCTCAGCTACCTCCCATCCTATTAGCAACATTTACAGAAGCCAGAGATAACCAATTTCTTCCATAAACCTTACGCCAAGCATTAATCACTGTCTTTCCAAAACAAAATAAGGACTTATTACAATGTGCATCATACAGACCAATTTCACTTCTGAATAACGTTAAAATACTCTCTAAAATCATAGCTAGAAGGATGGAGAAAGTGCTACCCTAGGTAATATCACAAGACCAAACTGGATTTATTAGGGGCCGACACTTATCTTCAAATCTTCGACGCCTGTTTAATGTAATATACTCACCAACTAAATCAAACACCCCAGAAATATTATTATCATTGGATGCAGAAAAAGCATTCGACATGATTGAATGGAAATACCTTTTTACTATATTGGAGAAATTTGGGTTTGGCCCGAACATTTGTGCATGGATTAAATTACTGTATACTAACCTAGAAGCTTCAGTTTGCATTAATAACATTTGCTCAGACTACTTTAAACTAGAACGTGGCACAAGACAAGGATGCCCCTTGTCACCGCTGCTGTTTGCGATCGCAATTTAACCACTGTTGTCTGCATGGAAAAAATTAAACAAGACTTGCATAGATGGTCAACCCTTCATCTCACACTAGCTGGAAAAATTAACACTGTTCAGATGAATATTCTTCCTAAGCTCCTTTTTTATTTCAAAACATCCCAATATACATTAATAAATCATTCTTTAAGCAATTAGATTCAACAATAACCTAATTTATTTGGAATTCAAAACATCCACGCATCAAAAGAGCGACCCTACAAAGACAAAAGGCAGAAGGCGGCATGGCTCTACCTAACTTCCAGTTTTATTACTGGGCAAATATACAGGCAATAAGAACCTGGACACAAATAGAAGAACATACACAGGCTTGGACCGCAATAGAAGTAAAATCCTGCAGTACTTCTTTGTATTCCTTGCTCTGTGCTCCAATAAACACATGTTATCGGCAATACACTAATAACCCAATTGTGCTCCACTCACTTAGAATCTGGAACCAATGTAGAAAACATTTTAAGACGGAGAAGCTTCTATCTGTGGCACCCCTGCATGAGAACCACCTCTTTCAACCTTCAAAACATATGCAGTTTTAATATCTGGAAAAAATTGGAATTAACTTGCTTAGAGATCTTTATATAGACAACGTCTTTGCATCCTATGAACAATTACATTCCAAATTTAACATTCCAGCTACACATTTCTTTCACTATCTTCAAATCAGGAACTTTGTTAAACAGAACCTTCCAGATTTTCCTCATCTTGCACCCTCATCCACGCCGAAAAAATATTGCTCAATTTTAAGGAATTAGACTCCATCTCTACAATATATAAAATCATTTTACAATCCCTTCCTTTCAAAGATCCAAGAGGACACTGGGAAAAAGATCTCTCAATTAATATATCAGAAAAGGAGTGGAAAGTAGCAATGCAGAGAATTCACTCGAGCTCCATATGCGCAAAGCATACAATTATACAACTCAAAATTATATATCGAGCACATCTGTCTCGACTAAAACTCTCCAAAATGTTTCCAGGGCATGATCCAACCTGCGAACGTTGCAACCAAGCCCCAGCCTCACTGGGTCACATGTTCTGGGCCTGCACCAAATTAACATTATTCTGGACAAAAATTTTTAATTACCTCTCAGACAGCCTTGGACTCACAATACCTCCTAACCCATTAACAGCTGTGTTTGGGGTTCTTCCAGAGGGGCTTAAAGTGGAGAAAGACAAACAAATTGTGATTGCATTCACTACACTTTTGGCACGCAGACTTATTCTGATAAACTGAAAGAACACAAACACTCCTCTTTTAAGTCAGTGGGAAACCGATGTGTTATATTATTTGAAATTGGAAAAAATCAAATACTCAGTTAGAGGATCTGTACAGACTTTTTTCAAAAAATGGCAAGATCTAATCAGTAATATTTTAAAAAAAGTTTATAAAGCACAGAGAATTTATTAACTTAGGTATGTTTACAAGCCTTAAATCTTAAACCGTTTGGCTTGCTCTCTCTCTCAGGCGTGGGGATCTATCTGTTCTTAACATAATTCTTTTTTTTGTAAAAACTTGATTGCTATGTATGGATTGTAATAAAAGTAATAAAATAAAAAAAAAGAAGAAAGTGGGAATCGCCTTAATATTAGTTTGACACGTTGTAGAAAAGGGGTCCCGTGTTTGCACTTGTCTGGGCTATAGCTCAGGGGGAGGATGAAAAAAATTAAAAGTGCTCACTTTGACTTAAGGTAGAAGCGAAGACAGCATCTCAAATCCCAGCACAGCTATGCGCATGCGCCGGGTGCTCGACTTTTGTTGGGCAGGAGACCCCAGTTTCTGCAGACACGTTCACGATATCAAAAGTCTCAGCGCTCTTTGGAGGTCATTTATATATATAAATATATATATAGCAAAATACCCGCGCCTTGCAGCGGAGAAGTAGTGTGTTAAAGAAGTAATGAAAAAGAAAAGGAAACATTTTAATAATAACATAACATGATTGACATTGTCATGAGTGTTGCTGTCATTTATATGCCTGCCTAAATAAGTCATCCTCACTTCGCTCTTACTTTTTTACCGTTCATTTAATCATGGCTAGTGGCGGAAAAATTATAAAATGGAAGGAGGATTACACTCAGTATGGCTTTACCAAAACAATTATTGATGGCGAATTGATTTTTCATAAAGCTTGAATTGGTGATGTTTTTCTGTGTTAACCTAATATTTTTTCATAGTTCTTCTCAAACTAAGGTGGTGCGAGGGTAAAATGAATCGGGAAGCGCTGATCAAAGTAATCGGTGTACCAGGAAATCATACATTGACAAAAGTTCCCCTTAGCTTGTAATGCAAAGTGTGATTAAATGCATTATTTTTTAACGCGTTATGTGCATCGAAGCTTTTCAGCTGTGCTTGTGCTAAGAAAAGGAAAGATTTTAAAAATAACGTAACACGATTGTCAATGTAACCTTTTGTAAGTAGTGCCTGGAGGATTCAGTGTGGAGAAACTCTAGAGACAGCATGTGTATTAACTTGTGGATTTTTCTGTGAGTGTTTGGTGGCAGTGTGACGAAGTTGCTTCGAAAGACGGCGTTAGCCGCGGAGCTCAGCTCAGAGCGAAATGAGGTAAATGGGAGGGGAGATGATGACGTGACTGCCCCACCCGCCTTAACTGTCAATCCCCACAAACACAGTCTCGGAATTTGCATAAGCACAGCCCTTCACCTGCAATTTTAACTTAGTTACAAAGTGATCAAAACTCTCGTTTATATCCTGCGTCCTCTCATTAAACCCATGGGCATGACAAACGCCAGCGGCAGCCTGCCTATGAACTTAATTTAAACTTTAGGTTTATACCTTGCTTTCTTTCCGAAGTAGCAGCACTCATGAATATGATAGTATATGTCACTCGCTCGCTTCTTATTGTTTTGCTGCCTTCTCAATTATATAATGCATGCTTTCTTCAGCGCTTTTTGGAGGTCTTCCTGGTTTTCTACGCACTACGTTGACAGTCAGTTCACGTGATTACGTGGGAGGCGTGATGATGTCACACGAAACTCCACCCCTCACGGCTTTCAAGCTCAACTCCATTACAGTAAATGGAGAAAAATACCTTCCAGTTATGACCATTACGCATAGAATTTCGAAATGAAACCTGCACAACTTTTGTAAGTAAGCTGTAAGGAATGAGCCTGCCAAATTTCAGCCTTCTACCCACACGGGAACTTGGAGAATTAGTGATGAGTCAGTCAGTCAGTCAGTGAGTCGGTCAGTCAGTCAGTGAGGGCTTTGCCTTTTATTAGTATAGATTATTATTATTAGATACATTTTTAGAGACATAAAATAATGTCAGAAATATACACACTAAAGGGTTCGCTCCATTTGCATAGGATTAGAAATTCTAACTGTATTATACTATTGCTATTTTTTTATAGTAAAACACTTTTCAAATTAAAATAAAGCAGTTTTCTGAGAGTGTTTATATATGTATTGTGATGAAATTAAGATCACAAACGATCATAAAAATTTGGGGATTTGCCCCTTATATTGTTGAACAGCAATTATTGGTCAAAATTGAGTTCAAATAAAGATCAAAATATTCGACAGTCTGGGTACAGTATGGCTGGGATTTTATACAGTAGATAAAATGGCCTCCGGAGGTGATGTAATCGGAAGTGACGTCATCCTGGCTGGACGGAAGTGATGTCATCATCGGGGGGACCGGAAGTGATGTCAATCTGCCTGGACGGAAGTGACATCATCACTGAGGGAACAGAAGTGGTGTCATTCTGGCTGCGCGGAAGTGACGTCATCATGGATGGACCGGAAGTGGGATTTATTGTGGAGTTGCTTCCAGGAAATGGTTTGTTGATGATGGTATTGGATTATTTATCTTCTTTTGTTCTACAAGATCAGAGAGAAAATCATTATTACCACAATACAACCCCCATCCGATGATAATTCACTCACCTCAGGGCTTGTTGACTGTCTCCTAAGCGCACATGTGTGACAGTATATATATATATATATATACAGTGGACCCTTGGTATACGTCCTTAATTCGTTCCAGACCCTTGGACTTATACCAAACAGGACGTATGCCAAACAAATTTTTCCCATAAGAAATAATGGGAAAATGATTAATCCGTTCCCATGAAAAAAAAATCCTATTGCTATTGGCATATTATACATTGATGGGGTTGTATAAAATACTAAAACTACTAAAAATACTATACTGCTTAATACTAAAATACATAAATACAAAAGCAATTAGATGAAATAAATGAAAATTATACCTCACTTTACTTTTTAATAACATCTTTGTTTTTCACAATCGTAGATACCGTCGTTCTCGGCAAATGGTATGCAACAGCCATGTCCCGGATACGCATGCCACCTTCATACTTTTCAACAATCAATTCAAATTTACATGAAAAAAACACAAAATCATGTTGTGACGATGCAGGTTTGCTGTATGCTCCCATCTGCTGTCGGGGAGCCCTTGAACCCTACACCGTCAGTAATGTGCCTCACTGCTAACCTCATCGGTAAAGCAAGGGGATGGTGAAAAAGTGCAAAGTGCTTTTATTAAAGCAATTAACAAAACAAGGTGTTCAAATTAAAGTGCAGTCTCCAAAGTTCCAATAAATAATCCATAAAATCAGAAGTGAAACGTGGAGGTTAAAAACAATAGAAAAAAGTCTTCTTAAAAACAACAAAGTTAAAATAGAGCAGGAAGCATTCTTTAAAAATAAAAAATAAAAAAAAAACTAGAAGAAGCCCGGTGCCTTTTTACCTGGCGGCCCCCCTGCTTCCTTTCTTTTTACTCCCCTTCAGGCCAACTCGCACTTCTGTTTATCAAGATAAGCAGCCCCAGGAACAATCATGAATGCGGACGGTCCCTCACAAGTGCACTTTGGTGAGAAACGCCCACATCGTTAATTACCCTGACAACCTTCAGCCACATAACCACCACGCCCCCTCACCAAGCTGCGAGCGCGGTGATTATTTATTTTAAAGCTGGACTTTGACAGGAGCTGTGGACTCGCTATATCACACACGTGAAAGTTCACAGAGAGTTATAGCGGGTTGTTCACTGAATGCTAGCAACTGCCGCACTAACGCTCGTCGGCAGTTGTGGCTTTGTCTCGAGAGAGGTAAACAAGGTTAGCACGTGAGTCGTATTCCAAACAAAGGTCGTATACCAAGCAAAATTTTTCGTGTCCAAACAGGACGTATACCAAGTTGGACTTATTCCAAAGCAGACATATACCAAGGTACCACTGTATATATATATATATATATATATATATCCATCCATTATCCAACCTGCTATATCCCAACTACTAGGGTCATGGGGGTCTGCTGGAGCCAATCCCAGCCAACATAGGGCGCAAGGTAGGAAACAAACCCCAGGCAGGGTGGCAGCCCACCACAGGGCACACACACGCCCACACACCAAGCACACACTAGGGACAATTTAGAATCGCCAGTGCACCTAACCTGCATGTCTTTGGACTGTGGGAGGAAACCAGAGTACTCGGAGGAAACCCACGCAGACAGGGGGAGAACATGCAAACTCCACGCAGGGAGGACCCGGGAAGCGAAACCAGGTCTCCTAACTGCGAGGCAGCAGCGCTACCCACCGCGCCACCGTGCCACCCTAAAACTATTTATATATATATATTTATATATATATATTATATACACACACACACATACATATATATCAGCGCTACTGTATATAAAAAAATCAGACGTCTTTCTGTCTGTATGTCTGTCTGCTTTTCACAAGAGAACTACTTAACAGATTTAGATCAGGTTTTTTTCTATAATTTGCTTGAACATTCTGGTTGATTTTGCGACTTCTCTCATTGCGTTATGTATCATAGTTTGCTTGCAGTACAGATTTATTTGGGCAAATCTGAGAGACACGCAGCGGGCCAAGGGGAGAGAGACAGGGCCCTCCTCACTTGTGCTAAGAATTATAGTTTTCTTGTCTGAGCGATATAGTCGTCCTAATCCGAAACAGGGGCTGTGGGCCGGGGGAAGGGGCAAGAATGACATCAGGAGTAGGGAGCTGGGCAGGACCCTCCTCACTGTCCTGTTTCACTACTACACAGGCAGAGCCACAGGGCACAGCTAGTGTATATATATATATATATAAATATATGGAAGCAAAGGTCTGTGATACGGTTTGTATATTAGTAGCTAGAAATCCACAAAGGGAGGAAGGGAGTCATAAGATTTCAACAACCTACCAGGTGTCATCATCAAATGAAAATGATTAGACATACAGGAAGCAAAGGCAATATACAGCAAATGATGGGGGAGGTTGTAAGGGGGGTTAATAAGGTGGGGTTCAGATGGTGTTGGTCACTTTGGTCATCAAAGTCTTTTATTATTTGAATGTTATTCTTTTTAAGCCTTATATGCCGGGGTTATGTCCAAGTGTTTGTTAACTGCGTTTTCATTTTCTCCCTTTGTGGATTTGTAGCTACCAATATATATATATATATATATAGTGGACACCAGGGAGCACACTGATCCCCAAAAACCCGACACCAGGACACATGTTCAGTACAACCAGATTTATTAAGATTGGGAAGCATTTTTTCCTCGTTTCCCAGCTATGCAGCACAGTATAATAAGTACAATAAGCACATGCAGTCTCTTCCTCTCTCTTGTCCGCCACCACTCCTTCTGCCACAAAATTTATCCTCCACCTGCCAACTCTGGCTCCTCAAATGGAGTGAGGCAACTGCTTTTATAGGGCCCCCAGAAGTGCTCCAGGTGTCATATGTTCACCTTCCGGCCACACTTCTGGGTGTGGCAGCAGTCCTACAGAGAAGGGTACTGCAGTTCTACATGTACCTCCTTGCAATGACCATGTACCCCTACAGGGCTGAGCT
Source organism: Polypterus senegalus (assembly GCF_016835505.1). Classification (NCBI taxonomy): domain Eukaryota; kingdom Metazoa; phylum Chordata; class Cladistia; order Polypteriformes; family Polypteridae; genus Polypterus; species Polypterus senegalus. Next base: position 120,431,621 of record NC_053163.1, on the reverse strand, counting down.
TCCAAACTCCAAAACTGTAGCAGTGTCCTAAGCCAGTGGGACTGCCCTCTACTGTTCCAGGGGAGGTAATGCCCCGTGCAAGCCCCCCAAGGGGAAACTGTCTTTTCAAATGAACTTTGTAGGTGAGGGCGCAGGGTCAGCCATCGTACTGCAGCCTGGAGAAATTTTCAGGTTAAGGGCCTTGCTCAAGGACCCAATGAAGTAGAATCCATTCTGGCAGTAACGCAATTTGAACCGGCACCTTCCAGATACCAGCACAGATCTTTAGCATCTGAGCCATACAGTATATCCACCAAAACATAACCCAGCTTCAGTTTGTTAAAACTGAACACTATTAAACATTGTTAAACCTTTCTGTATTAATCTAATGGAAGTCTTGCTTTTATTATTTAGGACACTGGAATGAAAATTTCACAGCTGATCTTTTACATGTTTCCCATGTTCACATTCTTCCCTTGGGTGTAATAGATGAGTCTTGAGTAATCACTCAGCGATGAATCAGTAAAAACAACTGTCTCCACTATACGACTGCTGGAATATCATTCTGCTGAGTTTGCTGCTTTTATAGATGCTCTCCCTACGCTGTGATTATGGAGAGAAGCATTACCCCCTCTCCCTCTGATGGATTCAATATCTTTAGCTTTGACTTACTGCATATCACAGTGCTGGAAAACTGTTCCTCTGCATATATCTTTTAGATGTATCTACCAGTAAGAATAATCTTCATTTTAACTTCAGATAGCAGTGCTAAGATTGCCCCTTACCCTTCTTTATGTGGTGTATAAATATTGGCCACTCACATGGGTAAGAAGTCTTAGATCAAAAACAGAGAATCTTTTTTCCTCTGATGCATTCTGGCAAGGTTAGGTACACTAACTGGCAAAAAATATTTCCAAATCTATTTGAGAAAACAAGTGGAGATCAAGTATTTAACAATCAAATGAAAAATATGAGTTGCTTGTGGAAACACAATGGAAAATGAGTAGATAGATAGATAGATAGATAGATAGATAGATAGATAGATAGATAGATAGATAGATACTTTATTAATCCCAAGGGGAAATTCACATAATCCAGCAGCAGTATACTGATACAAAGAAACAATATTAAATTAAATAGTAATAAAAATGAAAAAAATTAAAATAAAATTAATGTTAGCATTTACTCCCCCGGGTGGAATTGAAGAGTCGCATAGTGTGGGGGAGGAACGATCTCCTCAGTCTGTCAGTGGAGCAAGACAGTGACAAAAGTCTGTCACTGAAGCTACTCCTCTGCCTGAAGATGACACTTTCAGTGGATGCAGTGGATTATTCATGTTTGACAGGAGTTTGCTTAATGCCCGTCACTCTGCCACAGATGTTAAACTATCCAACTTTAATCCTATAATAGAGCCTGCCTTCTTAACAAGTTTGTCCAGGTGTGAGGCATCTTTCATCTTTATGCTGCCTCCCCAGCACACCACCGCGTAGAAGAGGGCACTCGCCACAACCGTCTGGTAGAACATCTGCAGCATCTTACTGCAGATGTTGAAGGATGCCAACCTTCTCAGAAAGTATAGTCTGCTCTGACCTTTCTTACATAGAGCATCAGTATTGGCAGTCCAGTCCAATTTGTCATCCAGCTGCACTCCCAGATATTTAAAGGTCTGCACCCTCTGCACACAGTCACCTCTGATGATCACAGGGTCCATGAGGGGCTTGGGTCTCCTAAAATCCACCACCAGCTCCTTGGTCTTGCTGGTGTTAAGGTGTAAGTGGTTTGAGTCGCACCATTTAACAAAGTCTTTGATTAACTTTCTGTACTCCTCCTCCTGTCCACTCCTAATGCAGCCCACAATAGCAGTGTCATCAGCGAACTTTTGCACGTGACAGGACTCCGAGTCATATTGGAAGTCTGATGTATATAGATTGAACAGGACCGGAGAAAGTACAGTCCCCTGCGGTGCCCCTGTATTGCTGAACACAATGTCAGATCTGCAGTTCCCAAGATGCACATATTGAGGTCTGTCTGTAAGATAGTCCTCAATCCATGCCACCAGGTGTGAGTCTACTCCCATCTCAGACTCATGAGTCATGAGTAATGACCAATATCTGTAAACATCTGTCCAGTCTGATTATAAATGTAAGTACCAGTATATGGCAAAAGATAAAACCACATGATAGCATGAGAAGTGCTCTCTAGCAAACTGTTAATTCCCAGATGAATAAGCAACAGACATGAAGCAGAAAACTATTCTATTCTAACTATTTGATAGGGATCACTGTTGGATACAAGACACATGGAAGAAACTTACAGTAGATAATAAATAGAATATATAAAATAAAATGATTTATATTTATCTATTTTTATTTATATAGAAAATATTGCAAATTCACAACTTTGGTCCTTCAGTCTCCACAAATGACTTTCTTGGTGACTAGGCTAAAACTGCATGAATGTACATCACTATAAAAATTGTGCTATACAGTACTTTATATGTAAAATACACTGTGGGGCATTCTACAAGATGGTATAATGAAAAGTATCATGTAAAAATAGTGGGGAAAATAAAGAATGACAGAGGAGTCAGCAAAGTCTTTGCTAACTGTAGGTTGCTCGGTAAGAAAGTGGGAAGAAAAACAACGGGGATTGAGAGTGGAGTGACACTGCAGCTAACATTTCCTTTTTTGCATTAAGACCAGAGAAAGAAAGCTCAAAGGACCGGGAATGACACTTCCCCTTACCTGCATGTCTTTGGACTGTGGGAGGAAACCGGAGTTTCCTTTCCACCCTGTCCAGTCTTTAAGAACAGAATGAACTGGAAGTCTGTGTTTATTAAGAAACCTGCCATCAAAATTGATGGACTAACATCTTCTGGGCTGAGGAAGCTAAGAGTTTGACGTTATGGTCTTGTTATTTATTTTACTTCTACTCTCAATTAAATGCATCTCCAACTACAGACCCCAACACTTCATCTGTGTCACCCATTTTATTTTACTATATACAGTACATATGTACAGTATATTGTTTTTACTATATATATATTTACTATTTTTTTTTATTTTACTATATATAGACAGGCAGAGACATGCGTTCAGCACAGCACACATTTATTTACAGGTAAGCATGACTAATGGGTAAGCATGACTCCCTTGTTCCCCAAAACAGCACCATACATAAAGCACCAAATATACAATCCCTTCTTCTTCTTTTTCTTCTCTCTGTCTCTCCTTTCACTTCCACTCCTCTAGGCTTCATCCCTCTTCCTCTCAACTCAGGCTCCTTGAGTGGAGTGAGGCAGCTCCTTTTGAGTTGTCCCGCGAAGTGTTCCAGGTGGCTCATTAATCAGACATGGAATCATTCCCAGGTGTGGTGAAAGCCCAATGTAGGGCTGTGCAGCTCCCTTTGGTGGCCCTCACGGGATTCAACATGGCACTGCCAAACTCCAGCTCTCAGCATGATCTATCTATCTATCTATCTATCTATCTATCTATCTATCTATCTATCTATCTATCTATCTATCTATCTATCTATCTATCTATCTATCTCTACTCCCCATAGCACAGTATATAAAGCACAGCAGAGAACAGTCCTCTTTTCCTTCTCTCCATTTCCACCTCCACCTCCATTCCTCTCTCAGCAAGCTTCGTCCACTTCCTGCCGACTCTGCCTCTCCAAATGGAGTGAGGCGGCTCTTTTCATTCAGGTTCTGGGAGTATTCCAGGTGGCTCATCAAAAACCTACAATCACTCCCAGGTGTGGAAGAAGTCCACTATAGGGCTCTGCAGCTCCCCCTGGCGGCCCCCATGGAACCCAGCAAGGATGTACTAAACTCTAGCTCCCAGCGTGCCCTGTGGGAATCCATGGTGCCACAGCCACCCAAGAGGGCTGTCCTCTAGTGTCCCAGGGGAGGTAGTGCCCCAGAGATGCATATACTGTATATATACTGTATGATATGTACAAAGTATATATCTTTCATTATTATGTACTGAGTCTTTCTTATATACTGTAATGGTCAGTGCTACATTGTTCATCTTAAGCCATTGTCATCTTTTACTTCGTTAGCCACAACATGTTGCCATAATGTCACCAGCAAAGAATCTCTCTGTGTGACATTCCCAATCTCTCTACATCCAAGGGAGAGCAAAGGTAAGTCACAAACCTGGGTCACTGGAATCACGTCCACCATCTCTGCCACTCCATTACAAGAGATCTCTCCTGTACTATGTGTGTCTCTCTCGGCCTGGCTGCATGTACTTCCAGTTATACATAGGCATATAACCAGAAAGACAATGATTTTGAAACAGATTGTTTTGGGTGGTACAGTTAACCAAGCACAGCAAAAATTGAAATGATTTAGTGAATAATAATTTTTGTTCAAACCTACTGGTGTACTTTTTGTGCCAGGCAAATGTCTGCTTGTCTAAAAATGGTTATAAATATAGGAAGTTCTGGTGGCCATTATCTCTTTCCACTTTCAAATTTTAACTTCTAAAATCAAACTATTAACTATGAATGATTGCTTACATCAGTTTCTTTTGTAACTTCCAGCAAGATTTAATTTCTGTTCATGGAAACATTTTTTAAATGAGATGTACACTCAAGGGGACAATATTTATTCCAAAATTATGAAAACACAATCGTTACAGTGTATTTTGGTAATTAACGGAGGGACTGCAGGTCATAGCCATGAAGAGCAAAAAACACAAACAAGTATTGTGCAGACATCCAGTCTTTAAGCACTGGATATTAACAAATCAAAATCAGAGCGTTCCTACTGTGCTGCCACAAGGCACTGCAATTGTGCTGTTCACATAGATGCTGAACACAGCATATTTCTGCTGCCTCCCTGAGCCTCACTACTATTGAATACAAGATGCATTCAATCAGATTTCAACTACCAATCTCTTCCTTTTGAATCCTGAGTTCAGAATTGAATGTCTGCGGTAGAGATAGCGACGGGAGGATTTGTACATCATCCTAGTGTTAATTTCAGCAGCAATGAGGCAAATACAGTTCAAGCCTCGCAATGTACTGTAAGTGTTATCTCATGAGCTATTTTTCTTTTTCAGTTACATGCATTTGATACTCTGAGCACTTTAATTTCAGGTTGCTGTAATTTCTCCCGGAAAATTATTATTTTGCAAAGAAAAAAATATATAATGAAACACCAACTAATGGATTTATTTTATTAGTGCTTTAAATAAACTGTCATATCTGACTCCAGCAACAACACCATTTATTTTTACTGTTAATGTTCATTATCACCTGAGTCTCTGGTATAAGTGTTGGACAGATTTCTAATTCATATATTTTGTAATAAAATGCCGGTCATTTACATAATTACAAGGATATCCAATGACCGATCTGTTTTTTCCTCTACTTTTTTTCTAGATCTCCTATTATATTCTCAAATAGTTGAAGATGCAGATGAGTTTGTGATTGAAATTCCTATTTAGAGGTTTTAGAGAAACTAATAACATCCATCCATTCATCCATTATCCAACCCACTATATCCTAACTACAGGGTCATGGGAGTCCGCTGGAGCCAATCCCAGCCAACACAGCGTGCAAGGCAGGAAACAAACCCCAGGCAGGGTGCCAGCCCACCACAGAACTAATAACATAATATCATATAATATAATAATTTATAAATGTATAATATTATAATAAATGTTAATATTTATTTAATTTATTTAATAGATAGATAGATAGATACTTTATTAATCGAAAGGGGAAATTCACATAATCCAGCAGCAGTATACTGATACAAATATTAATAATTATAATATATAGTCAGTCATTGTCCAACCCGCTATATCCTAACATACGGTCAGGTCACAGGGGTCTGCTGGAGCCAATCCCAGCCAGCACAGGGTGAAAGGCAGGAACAAACCCCGTGGATTATATAGATATATAGATATACTATAATATAATAAAATGTAGAAGACAGGAGGATATGGAAAAAGATGATCCGCTGTGGAGACACCTAACGGGAGCAGCCAAAAGAAGAAGAAACACTGGATAATAAAAATAACTTTTTTTGTCAATATAGGTCAGTGTTTTCCAACGTTTCTCTGTGGGGGTGCACTTTTTGTAACCAAAAATGACCCACAACACAGCACTGTTTTGCTAACCACAAAATCATTTTATCTCTACAAGTCCTCAACTTTCCAAAGGGTCAGGACTACCGGAGATGCTGGTAAAAAAAAGCAGTTCCGAGATTAACATTCGCAGATACAGCATTTAGTAAGCAGTTTGGGTGCATCTGCCTCAGAGGCAACTCTTTTGCCCACTTTCCACTGGCCCCGTGATACTCACTGGAGATCACACACCCAACCAGATGGACTCTAGCAGCCAGGAGACCTGTCCAAAGTGCTCTAACTGCTGTGTATGCAACATAGCGATTGTGGGCCTGCTTTTATGACAGCTTCTCCAGGTAGTGCTGTCCAACTCTGATAGGTCTCAACCTCCTGAGGAGCTTGTCTCTCTCAGGTTCAGACCCAGGTGTGCGACACTATTATTCCCATAGCACACCTGGGTCACTGTTATGGTGCACCACTGTGCCATGGCACATTGATTGAAAAACACTGATATATGTGAATCTTATCATATTCTTCATGATAATTGAAATATGTAACCAGACTTTCTCTAACATGTAAGGATTTTAAATGACACATCATTCAAATTTAAATGTTTACTCTATATATACTACACATGCTGGGAGTCTCTCAAGTAAAATTAGATGTGTACAATTTCTGCAGGACTTGGCCTCAGGAATATCCCTCTTAAGAGTCCAGCAACACTCAGCAAGCATACTGGGACTCCACTTGCGTTAGTATCACTTTTTCAATTTAGAATTGTTGTGGTGAAACTGTTCATCATGGTTACCGCTGACCACTCTGAGATTACAAGGGAAAAAGTCCAGATGAGAATCCAAAAAATTAATTATTAAAGATGTAAACACATAGATGTTTAGACTTTGAAATCTGATCAGCAACTGGCATGGAGCTGTGCCTCAGACAGAGAGCAGACTCCAGTCTCAACACATGCAAATGTGTTACAGCCTGCAAAACAGGGTTGCCAGCTCCGTTAAAAAACTATAGCCTAAGGACAACTTAAAAATAGCACATTTCCCAAAGAAAAGCCCAATACCTGAGGTGGACAAAATGAGACAGTGGAAAGTGAGGGGGACGGGCAGCATCAAGAGTGAGTGGGTTAGGTACATATCATCAAAAGCCGAACAGTTTCCCTCAGTATATCGTTATTTGAAATACATGCATTTCATGTGTGTTCTGTGTCTACAAAGATCTGAGTAAGTGTAGGATGAAAGGAAACGTGAGAAACGCACAAACATTAACACGTGCGCTTTAATTCATAAATATAACCAAAGGAAAAAAAAAGCATTTGATTTACACGTGGTTGTCAATGAGTTAAAAACTCAAGCCCAAATGTCAATCGACAGAGAGTTTACATGTATTCTTGAATGGTGTAGAGGTAAGAACTGCTGCATTATAACCCAAAGGTCCCAGGTTCCAGACCTGGCACTCCTTGTTTTGAGTAGTGAGCTGCTATTATTATTATTATTTCTACAATATAATAAAAACATACATTTGATTTGAGTCTGTAACACCCGGCGTAAATTTTGGCTACTTGTAAAAGTTAGTACTCGTTTTTTTATTATCCATTTTTATTCTCTCAGTGACGTTCACATGGCACATTGAACTTGCCTCTCCCTCTCTGAGTTGATGGCATTTATCCCCATTATTTTCACAAGAGCCGCTTTGTGGCTGATGCCTGCTCAGAACTATTTTTATTATACCAGCAATCAATGATACGATTAACTTAGTTCGAGTTCTGTTGTTTGTCTTATTTTGAATTAGTTTCTTTGCTCTTGTCTGTTGCTTATTTGATATGCATAACAGACTTGAATTGTGTTTTCTTGTTGGTTGCCACTTTCATGCTTCATGTTTTGTTTATTTTGATGCATCTTTTGAAATTTTTTTTTTGTGGTTGGCTTTTTTCCTATCCTATTTAAATAAATATTGCAATTATAAGAAGCTCTGATTTTGTGCTTTGGACCACCGTTTTTCAATTGTGTCCCTCACCCTGAAGAATTTGTGTCAGGCTGCAGCCTGTTTACAAGTTTCAGGGCCTGGCTTATTGTATGTTTCTCAACATGATTACAGTTGTAAGGCCTAGTTTTTAAATGAAAGCCTTCATCTGAGTTTTGTGAGCCTAACATCATTAGATTGTTTTTTTGTTTTGTTTTTTTTAATTCAGCATCTTCACTGGTCACATTTTGTCTAAACCCTGCAGATCAATATTTTTTAGCTGGAAGCATTTTGTCTTTCCCTGACTATAATCTCTATATCCCTTATCTTTCCAGGCAAACTGTCAATAATACCAGTGTATGATATTAAAAATGTAGTTAAAGGGGCTCATTTTAGCTAAATAAAAATGAGCACATGCCTATTCCACAATGTGTTTATGAGTTTAAGGGCTAAGGCGCTGTGCCAGGTGGTAGGAACACCAGGATGGGGTTTAAGCACAAATACAATCTTGGTTTCCATATAAGTACCTTTGGTTCTGTTGAAAGCTGTGAAAGAAGTCAAAAAAAAGAAATGGCACATAGTCCTAAACACCTAAATTGATGTTGTCTAAAAAATAACTAATTATAATGTTCTTATGGATAAACCTGGTAGATTTTCTGCATGCAATTTTCTCCACATGGGAAGAAATGACTTCCTGCCTAAACTACAATAAACTTTCAAAACATCAAACATCTATAAAGAAAGAAAAGGAAAAAAGTAAAATGGATTGAAAAATCAGAAAAGTTACAACCTTGCTATTGTTCCTGGCAAGTTGTTACAGAAGTCAGAAAATGGCTGCCTTTTTCTCCCTGTGACATTACAACATCATTGCCATCTTGTTAAGTGGAATATTGAAACTCAGACATACAATTCTGAGAAACAAATAGCAGTCACTATAAAATACACAATATAGTAAAATGACATTCAATCAACTGACATACTAGACAAAAATATATATTGGCTCACAGCACAATAGTCTGCTGATTTACTTTTCAGTTTAATTTAAATAATAGGATTAGTCCACTATCTGTACCAAATTTAGTGCTATGTGGTATAGTTAAACTGAATTGAGTTTACCTACTTTAAATTAATGATTATGTAAGCAATTTAATTCTGGTGCTCCCTGCTTGGTAATGTTCTTTGCTATTTTATTTTAATAATGCTGCCCATATTCTGCCTCATTACCACAGGAGGGATACTTTAACCTTTTCAACTCACAGATTCAGGTAAACGGCTGAGACCTGAAAAACATGTCAAGTCAAACAAGAGTGAAGTGTATTGTGGGAGAGCTGAAAGGCAATGCAGGACCTTAGAATGTTTTGTATAGCCAGTCTATTTTAAGCTTAATACAGCTTTAGATTCCCATGGGAATTGGCGGTGAGCTTATGTGATATCTTTCCTATGTTTTGAGAAACTGTAAAAGTGTCAGTCACTTTGCTAGGGAATAGTAAGCCAGTTGCGTGCGCTGCATTTAGGTGAGAAGTGGAGAGAGAGAGAGTGGCTGACTTTTCATTGAAATTTTTTTTTCCAAAATAAGATTAGTTTGTAGTTTAGTTGGTGCTTTGTTTCAATAATACAGTGTTTAGTTTATTCGCTACCTTTCTGATACTTTTAGTGTGGATCCAAGGACATTTAAATGGATTTTTCCATCTGCTTAGCAGCTGGACACCTGTAAAGGAGCTCTGTCTCCAGAAGGAAATCTTTTGTTTTTCACTTTTAGATTATATAATCTTGAACTGCTGAACTGGACCATCTGCGAAAGATTATCTAGGACTGAATGAAGGCTACAGGTTGTATAATTCTTTGTATTACTGATATAGGACTTGCTGCTATTGGTTATTATGCATATAAATATAATTTTAAAGTTTGAGATCACTGTCTCTGACTGATTATTGATTACTAACATAGAATGGCAAGTGATCATTTCTTTTCTAGCTGCGCTCCCTTGAGGGCACAGAGGATGTTTTGTGTAATGTTCTATTGATGGTAAAGTGGGTTGAAAGAAAGGACTTAAAATGAAACACGGTCCCAGTCAGCATGAAGCCTGCCATTAGTGGTCCCTAGGGTTGTATATGCAGGGTACAATAAGGACAGTGAGACAAGTAAGCCGGCTGAAGATAACAGATGAATAGTTGGTTTGACATTTCTTCCTAACTCGCATTAAGAAAATCACCTAAGAGGATTTAGTGGTACCTTTCTTGTTAGGTACACATCACAGGTGATCGTAACACAACAATGCCATTACACAATCAACTAGCAGGATTTCCAAAAATCCCTAGTTACTGCAATTTCATGACTTTGCCTTCCAATTGTCAATAATTAAGATGCCAATTTTTTACAATTCCTGACACAACTGTTCAGCATTTTTATCCTCCTCAGTATGTGTATTTTTGTGCATAAATGTTTGTTATATTTATATCATATCCTAAAGAAATCATCTTGAGTCTAATGCTTTCATTCCTTAAAATCACAGCAAGGAAGTGGCTACAGGAGGGTAGAGTGTGCACAGTGTCCATCCAGAAGAGTTGTCTGTCCACCCAATGAAATATCAGCAAAAGTAAACTTGGAGCTTATTTTAGCATTTAATGGCCCTCACTTCAGATGCACCATCTTGTAAGACTTCCTAGTAATACCACTGAGTCACATTATGTACTTGTGTCAGGTCAGTTGGCCTGTAGCATTTCACCGTCTTGGGAATGCCAGCATTTTTCTTTTGACACTCCTCAGTTTGTCTTCCTTTAATCTAAAAATCCACACGGTTCTGACTTTTTTTGCATCTGGATGAATAAGTGTATGAATGTTCTTTGAGCTTTAATTCAGTTGCTATTAATTTCTGAGGCACTTGGTCTGACCTTTGCTTATTTCCAGCAGTTTGCTGGGTGCCTTCCAATTTGCATTGCTCATCTTCCAGTTGCACATCTTGAAAAGGTTGGCAATGCACACTAATGTGATACCATTTCTTTCCCCATGACACATAATATTTCATAAAATCTCCAACATCTAAAACATATACATGTGAATTTATTTCTGATATCCAGTGTACCCATTGTCAAATGTTAAACAATACAAAAATATGTGATGGTTAATATTTTCACAAGTTGTTTTTAAATATTTGCTACATTTAATTACAGTATGTGAATTTAACAAATAGCAACATGTAGCTCATTTCAAAATTACAATTACATGCTCATATGTTTGATGGTTTTGTGTCTTCAGGGTACAACACATTTGATATACTGCCTGGCATTTGCCTGCAGTAGGATACAGAAGCCTTCTATTTAATAAAAGGCAAATTTCATTACTCCTCCAATGCTCTTAAAGCCAATTCAGCCTTACTAGGATCAGTTTCATCTGAAATCACACCGTTTGAGTGGATGACTTCATATGCAGTATGTGAAAGATGAATTATTTTGTAACCTTTAGGAAGTGAGCATATAGAAGCAATGTGCCTATACCAATAAAAAATAAAATTAAGCAGCTATGGTATCTTCCATCCACTGTATTTGATTTACTAATTAATACCCAACACTAAATTAAACTGTTCTTTAGGTGACTTTTAAATTTATGAGATAATTACTGCAAGAGCCAATCTTAGAAAGTAATGTGAAAGTTACATTTATGGAAGTGATTGCTTAATTTCAATAATAGAAGATCAGTTTCTTACAACTACTTAGAATATGGTATAGTCTTCTGCCTCCTGTAAGTTGATATGAAATAGAACTTTCGTCTGTGGTGGGCTGGCACCCTGCCAGGGGTTTGTTTCCTGGCTTGCGTCCTGTGTTGGCTAGGACTAGCTCCAGCAGACCACCGTGATCCTGTAGTTTGGATATAGCAGGTTGGATAATGGATGGATGGATGGATAGACCTTTCTTTGGTTTATGTGTAAAACTGAGTTCTAATTATAAAGCCAGCTATATGAATGAATAGTCAGAAAATTCTGTTTTTTCAGGATTGAACTGTTTATTGGATCCTTTTAGAGTTCAAAAAAAATTTTTTCAAATATGACATAAGAATATGTTTTTGTATCACATTTTAAACAACAGGTGTTTCAAGTCAACCAAAAACTGTGTGCCTTTAGAAAAACCTTAGCACACACAAATATGTTTTACAACATTTAATAACTTTTTACAACAGGTTTAGCATATTTGGCAACTTGTTTATGTTTCGTTAAATGCCAAAAAACAGTTTCTGTCTTTGTTCAGACAAAAGGTGACTTTGCATTTCTCACAGTAGACATGTGAGAAGTGACTTCCTAGGCAGTGCTTGCACCTCTGTCTTGTTTTCCAAGTTGGTAAATGGTCAGTGCCATCCTTTCTCACATCAGGAGGTACAGCAACAGCTCGTCTTTTACGTGGGGGTCTTTTCTCGTGTTCTGGAGAGGACAGTGGTCTGCCATACCAGATCTTGCCTTTTCCTGCACTTGTGAGAGAAGTCGCAAAAGAAGCATGAAATCTTCGCAATGGTATTGGTTTCTTCCTAGGTTCCAGGTCTTTCCGGTCTCTCTTGTAAAGATTCCATGCATTTATGACTGCCACAGTGACAGTGTGCCACCAAATGTACAGATACCATCTTCTGGATCTAAAGGAGAACTTGTAAAGAGCAGACAACATGTCAAGAAGGTCAACACCACCCATAAATTTGTTGTATGTCTCCACAATAGCGGGTCTTGGCACCATAATGTACGTTTTGTATAATGTACACCCAGCGTTTCACATTTGTCACTGGTTCAACTCCAACAAATGAGGAGAGCAGATTCACAGCCTTGTTGTCACACCATCTCACAATGATAGTGTTTTCCTGATTCACTCTGAAATCCCATGACCCTCTTCCTTTATTCTTCAAATCATTTTCTTCCATCATACTGCAGTTTTTTACCCTGTTCATTCGAACTGTTCCCAAATAGTAGAGTCCTTGTTCTTTCAGGTGATCCACCAGAGGTACTGATGTAAAATAGTTGTCAGCAAAAACCTTGTGATTTTGTCCTGCTGAAAGGGTTGAGGTCAATTTCAGGATAACATCTCCCGAAACACCAACATCAGATTTCTCCATATCTGGATTTTCCACACCTTGGCAGACAACAAAATCATACAGGAACCCACTTTGTCCAGCACGTGCCCACATCTTGATCCCCCATTTGTGAGGTTTTGATGGCATGTAAACACGCAGGTTCCTTTGGCACCATTACTTCATCCATCGCATGAAATTCTTCAGGAGGTATGAGAAGAAACTGTTGGCTCAGTTTTTCTAACCATGGTCTGATTTTCCACAGTTTATCTTTTTTCTGGTCGTCAGACACACTGAGGTTGTCTTGAAAATAAGTGTCAGCAATTTAAGGAATCGTTCTCGAGACATCATATCACACACTGTGGGGTACCTTGTCTCCATCTCCCAATAGGCTCTTACATTGGGCATCTGTACCAACCCCATGTGCATGTACATGCCAAGAATCTGTTCAATTTCTTTGGGTGTTGTGTTTACTGATGTTCCCAGTTTCTGTACACTGTACAAGTTAGTTTGTTGTGCAATATCCTTAATCATTTCATCAGTAACAAACTGCTTGAAATACATGTATGGTGTCCATTCTGACCTTTCTGTAGAGACGTCCTTAACATGTCTATCAAATTCAACACTTGGACATTTAAATGGCACTTTTGTCCATCTGTACTCTTTCTTTTTTACTCTGCCCTTTGCTGACTGCTTTGTTGTGCTCTGTTTTGGTGTTACTGGTGTGTCTGTTTCATCTACAGGTTCATCTTCTTCACCACTACTATCTGATCCCTCTGTAGCAGCCATTCCCCTAGGAGTCCATTCCTCATCACTACCATCATCATCTTCCTCCCCTAACTGTTCTATGTCACTTGAATTTCCATCAGTTATCATATTTAAGACATCTTCTACACTGTACTTCTTTGCCATCTAAATATTCAAATCATAATCATAAAAACAATACATTGTTACATTTACAAATTATATACTGACTATTAAAACTGACATAAACAAAATTGTACTCAAAATATATACTGAAAGAAATATTCAAGCTTAAATTGAATAGTATATTTAGTGCAGTTTGAATTAGTGTACATATAATACAAATTTAATCAAGAAATGCACTAAAACAACAACGGATGCACTGACCCATGAAATACATTTATATACCCATAGTATCATATTTGATTCACACCTTTTCCTGACGGTTTTTCTATAAAATATTTAATGGAAAATGAAGTTATTATGAGCTGTTTCACCCTAGTAAAGACTTATTTTGAAATATAATTACATTTTTTTTCATTTCACTTACTGTAACTGTTTTAAAATTAGGACATTTTATCACTTGAAAATGAAGCTAACTTCCACCTTGCCTACAGCCATCTTGGATTCTTGAAAAAAAAGTTGCATTTGCCACCTGTGATGCATAGATCATCCACCAGGGGGAGAAAACATGTATATTATTGTATACAACTGGTGTCTGAGGAAAATGTTAATCCAGTTACTAAGGAACAGGCCTTAGAAATACCTGCATCCAATATGATACATATGGCGTTATAAGGTTAACCCAGTTAGGAAATAGCAAATAGGAGATGGCGAACAGTTTTCTGACCATGTTGCCTAAAGTACAACTGTATGAGCCAAACTTAGAGAAATGAAACAAGATAAATAAGAATTAAACAGAACTATTCCTAAACAAGAACTTTTCATCTCTTTAATATCAATTTTTTTTCTCTCTATTTTTTTGTGAACTGTTTAGCTTTGAATGTTACTAAAACATTTAAAGCAAAGATATTTGGTCTGTGGAATTATTTGGAACACACGTGACAGTATTGCCTGAATCATCCTATGAAGCAAACTAAATGCTGCAGAACTCTCATAATATGGGACAAACGCAGTTACACTTATGTGTTTATAAATCATTATTATGTTCAGCATTTTAAGAAATAAATTAATTTTATAAAAAATATTTAGTGTTGGTCCAAGTGAGGTGCCATGGCAGCCTGGTGGCTACAGCTCCTCACAGATTTAACGGATTGGCACGAAACCCCACCTCTGATTGTTGTCCTTGTGGAGGCTGCATGTTCTCCAAATATCCACAAGTGCTTTCCTCTGAATACTCTTAACTTCCTCAAATATGCTTCCTAAAGATGTGTCGGTTATATGAACTACTGATACTAAATTAGCCCTGTGTGAGTGTCAGAGTAGGTGTCTGGCTTACAGTCAAATGCTGGCTCCTGCCTCGTACTCATTGCTGTGGGCATAAGCGCTCCAGTTCGTCTCTAAGAGTTTTATCTTTTACATTCAGTGTTCTCTGTAACATACCTCTTCTACCATTAATGCTTGTAAACTTTAATCCACAATGGAAATTGCTGACAGGACCTATGATTTATTTAAAGCAGCGTATCTGTGTGAGGAACAACATTTTTAAATTACACATGTCTTTGGTAATTGGATGAAGGGAGCAAGTATAGAATAAAGTTTTCAAGTAATTAGATGCATTGTTTAAATATAAAATAAAACTTTTAAAATTAACATGACTCAATTACTCATGGTAATTGGATACAAAGTTTAACTATACACATCATTTAATTTACTGTATAAGGAAATTAAACTCTATCCAACTTTAAGACATATTTTAATTTGTATGTTTTATATATTCTGCTAAAAATAACAGTAATGAATCCCATATAATTTATTGTAAATGGTAAAGATCATTGGATTGATAGCTTTTAACAATTTAATATTCTGTTACTAGTTAATAGGAGCTATTTGTGGTCACATATTTCAAACGGTCTCTCTGCAGATGCAGAATACATTTAATGAGGATGCACGAGGTAGTCTGTGCTTCATCAGGTTGCCAACAGTTCAAAGACTGCTGTAAGTTGTCATTTTGACAGAGAAGTACACATTGTAAGGCTAAGGATATCTGTCATATTATTGTTCATCATGTTGACAATAGAGTAAAGAGTAGTTTCAGTTCACTTTGTTGTTTTTTTTTTAGGAATAATTTTAAATACAAAAACTGTTTAAAAATTCAAGTAAAGGTTTCCAGATGACAACATCTCTCTTTGTGACACCTTTATAACTAAAAACATTTCATGAAGCACTCTCTGTACTTAATGCTCATTGAAGTGAATGACTGTTTGGTTTAATGGATCATATATTATATGGCATTTTCAAAGGCCGCTACAGCCTGAGAACAGCAATTACAGATTGTATGATTTCAGTTTTCACTACAACATTGTGCAGAATATTTGACATTAAGCTTAAAGGAGACACTATTAGAAAAAGAAATGGTGGCAGCTTAAATTTAAAGGCACACCAATACTCAGACAATAGTAAAACACTTTATGATTGTACTAGAGATTTGCATTAGGACTGGGAATCAATGGGATGCAACATAAAAGTACTAGGCCTACGATCTGCTTAGTCTTATGAGGATGTGATTAGAATAGAGTTTGCAGGACAGTTATGGGATGTCACATCTAATTTATAAGGCTGTATGCGTGTTTCTCTGATATTCAAATCCACACTGTTCAAACTATCTCTGCCAGGTTTTGTACATACTGGACCCATTCGTACAGGGGAAGTGTTTTTCCCCCTGTGACCACACCTGCATTTTATTAGGAAGAATTTTTGGAAAATGGCACAGTTTGGCTCCAAGGTTGGTATATGCCAGGGGTACTCAGTTACAGATCTGGAGGTCCACAGTGGCTGCAGGTTTTCATTTCAACCAGTTTCTTAATAAACAATATTTTTGAGCTTAGTTTTAGTTTATTTGCTTAATACAATTCACAAGCCTTAATTGCCTATGTTAGTTTTAAGGCTTTAGTTGTTGCCTGTTTTCTTAACCAACAAACAGTTAATGAAGAGGTGCAAATGATAATGTGGTTCCATTTTAGCTTTATACAGCGTTAATAAAATGTTTTAAAATGAATGAGAGAGAAGGGAAGAACCACAAAACGTATAGATAAAGTTCTCAGAAAACAAAAAATTTAATTCCAAGTTTCATTATCTGCTAGGCTTGGCTTCTACTTGCGAAAACCTGTAGCCACTGCGGACCTCCAGGGCTATAAATGAGTACCCCTGGTATATGCAATGTTACTGATGAAATGCACGACTCTAAAGATGGCTTGGATTACCCCAGAGCATCAGCAGGTCTCTACATCAGGTCAGGTCACCACCATCTGTGGTTGTATCTGTGGCTGAAGAGTTCACATTGGCAAAGTGTAGGATAATGATAATGTTCAGTAACTAAAGTCATGAGATGTCAGATATGCAGAAATAACAATGAAAGCAGGCCAACAGTGGGCAGCAAAGTTGTGTTGGCACAGGCAGAAAGTACATTGAAGTTAAAGGGTATCATTGGGAACCCATGCATGTGAAGATAAGGACTTGCACTTCTGGCACTAGGAGAAAGCAAACTCAGTCAAAAGGAGAGAGATGATCCATGTCAAATTATGATACATGGAAGAGGAAGTCAGCAAAGGTGGCATCCCAGGGAACATGGGCAAAGTGGGACCTCCTGAAGTAGAAAGTCTCAAGGGCTTAACTGTGGAGGCTGGAACCATTCTGGGTCTTTCTGGTAAGGTAAGTGCACAATATCCTTCCATCACCAACAAAGCTGCAAAGCTACATGGGAAGAAATGTTCAAATTCTGTCAGACTGCAACATTGCTCTCACTCACAAGTGGTACAGAGTGCATTAAATTCCACATGGTTCTAGCTGACATCAAGGAGCAGGTGAGATGGAAACCACAGTGAACTCATGGTGCACTAGCACCATCTATCCAGTTCATCAGGGCTGGACAGAGGACAACTTCTGCAATGAACACAAAGATCAACATCCCTTAGAAGGCACAAGAGTGATAGATGACGGTTGACCTGGTCATGATGCAGCAGATTCTCCCAATTGTACAAACATCCCTAAAGCCTGATATTGTCATTTGGTCAGAGTAGGTGAGGAAGGACATCCTGATCAGGGTGAATGAGGAGTGCAATGAAGTCCACAAGATGAAAGCCATGAATTACCAGGATGTGCTTAAGGGATACAGGGATAAAAGGTGACAAGTTTGGCTGTCCCTTGTTGAGGTGCGCTGTAGAGGTTTCCTTGCACCTTCGATGTGGTCAGTACTTACTGTTCTAGAAATGTCAGGGAAGGAAAGAAAGACAACTGCTTGCAGAATTAAAGAGGCAGCAGAATGAGCCTCCTGTTGGTTATATTACAAAAGGAAGAAGGTAGGTTGGAGGTCTGGAACTGATGGGTAGTGATTTAGCCAGAACTGCCAACCCACCAAGTGGAGAGTGTCATGTTTAAGGGCCAAAATCATCCAGGGAGAACTGGGTACTGTCTGATAACATCGGCCGCTGTCAACAGTCATTAAAAAGCGACTAAAGTTGAGGCATCTTAGAATGTAGGTAAGAATAGCTCTTGACATTTTGGTTTGGGGATAACATTTTCCTCCAGGAAACCTATTTAGTTACTGCACCTGCACTTCCGCCAAACTACCCGATTGAACTGGGTACCTTTGGTAGTTGCCTATAATGTTCAATAAAATTCCAGTAAAAATCTTGTTGATTTCAACACTTTGTTGACACGGCAGCAAAATATAGCAGATTCATTTTAATAAAATCAAAATTCCTGTTAACAGATTTGCAAATCCCTTTTCTTATGTGTTTAGTTTGGGGAATATCTCATTATAAAAAACGGTAACAGGTGGGAGTAATCAGAGCATTTGCAGGAACATGCTGGAGCAGTTTTAAAAAACTCGATTCTGCGCTAGACTCCAGATTGTATCATAAGAAGATCTGTGAGTGACCTTACACTAATTATTGTAATAGACTGACCCTTTAAAGCCTTTGAGTTTAATATTTCACTTTTATTGGTCTCTAGTCAATCTTAATAAGCAGTCCTACACTCACATTTGTGCCCACATAAAGAGTTCATGCAAAGTATCACTTGTCTGTCAAGTGAGCTTGGCTTGTCTTATAACTTACAGCCTCTCTACCTCCCCATGAAAAGTAATCTCCTAATTCCAGCCCTAAATGGTGACTACAATGCAATTAAACTACAACAGTGTGTCTTTCACACTACTTCCAGAATCAGTTTTGTGGCGAGAGACATACTATGAAACTCCAGGGCCACTAGAGTAACCCATAGTGGCTCTAGGCAGAGCTACATCACTGAGGCCTCCTTTATGGAAAAGGGTCCTTGAAACCATTTGTTTTTGTCTTCAAAACAACAACATCAGAAAACTATTGGTGAGGACATGCCATTCACCCCCACAAGCTTGTCCATCCTAGTTACCCAGATAGTCATACATAAACTCAAGTCAAGATTTTAAGGTCCTTAAAGTCCTACCCTCCACTATTCCGTATGCCTATGGTTCATGTCCCCTGTTCATCTCCTTTTGCATAAACTGAAAAGGTTCAATCTTTCCACATAGTTCACGTCACTTAGTCCCAAAATTAGCTTAGTCACTCATCTGTGGACTTTCCCTAGTGCTGCTATGTCTTATTTTGTAATAGAGAGGCCAAAACTGAACACAGTACTCAAGGTGGGCCTTACTAGTGTGTTATACATCTTCAGCATAACCTCTGTTGACATGTACTCCACATATCACAATGCACTATATAACCTAACATCATATTAACTTATGTAGATGTTGATGAGTCCACCATGACTTCTATTTCCATCTGTGGTAAAGTGAGGTCTGCAGCTGGTTTCTGTGTTTCCTTCTTATATAATATGCTACCGTGGCTCTCCGTTTGTTTGTCCAGGATTTTAAATCACCTGTAGCTCACAAACCGTTTGACCTATTGACCTGAAATTTGATACACATATACTACGTGACCTCTACTGTCCGCTTTTGGTTGATGATTTTTATTACTCTTTTTATTTTTATTTTATTGTAAAATCAGCTCTTGGCAGCAGGGCAGCCATGCAGCGCATGCGTACGGACGCTGTTCTCATCCCTCCCACCTTCGCCATCATTTCCCCTACCTCTTCATATCTTAAACCATTCTTGAGGCAGATTGAACACTTAAATGTCAGCTAAAGTACCAAGAACGTACCAAGAAATTGCAACACAAAAACTGACTTAATCAGTTTTAAAATGAAAAGATGCAGATGGGGCCCATAATTTTATGATGTGATTTGTTTACTTAAGATATGCATATTCTGAGTGATAACTTTCTCCATTGCTGACTAATTGCATAGTCCAGAATACTAGAGTTAAGATTTCAGTTCTCAGACAAAAGTGTACAGTAACAGGACCTCCTAATTACCATGAGATATCTTGGATTGTATATGAAATTCTATAATTTTAAGCTATAATAAGGAAAATCATTAATCATTTTATTAATGTAATGACAAACCACACTAAACCACCTTGAGAGAAAACCATTTCGCTGACTAGTAGTGCACATGTTATCAGTGGTCTGGGTTATGTGGTCCAGATTGCCTTACATAAACATTCAAATGGTTCTGTATTTGATTGATTTATTCCAGAAATAAACAACTGTCACATCCTATAAGAAGCATTCATACCTTATTTAAAGTGTATCAAACTCACAGATCACAGAGGTCATTCCACTGCCCAGCCTGGGAATTATTCCTTCTACTCCCTCAGGGAGAAGATGTCAGCAACCCCACTATTAACATTGTGCTGTTTCACAGGCTTCCTTCGTTTACTGTTATTTAGGAGATTAAGTCAACATTAAAAGCTAGCTTTAGAAGCATGCACCCTCTGATGTCTGAACTGCCTTTATTGACTGACGTTTTGTGCCCAGAGTGTCTAAGAAAAGTATGCCCAGTTTTCTCATCTGACTGTGTTCATTCTTGGTGGCAATACAAGGTGTGCCAGCCATTTAGACCAACAATGTTTCAGCCAGGGTTCTCATAAATGGCTGGTGTTCAAGAATATTTATTTCTATTTGATTAATTTTTTACATAAGCTTTGTTGATTATTTTGTTCCTGTGTGTCCAGGTTTCTCCTGCTATGTTACTTGTGTTTTGTGGGCCGTTCCTCAAGGGACAGTGCCGCCTGTCCATCACTGCACAGGACTGCAGTTGAGGAAACCCACCAGTCTTAACTCAGTTCACTGAATGCACTCGTGGTGTGGTGAGTTTCTCTAGTGTATTTTTTCATGATTTACTGGATTTTCTGTTGTGCTTAAAGTCCTGTTTTCATCTGGATTGTTCTAATGTTCTAATGTACTATCTTCTAGTTAATAAGAACGCTTAACTGTACAATTCTAACAGTATCCTATTTATGTTAGAATTGTATGTGGATCATGGAGGTAGGGAAACAGACGTGAAGACTGTTGTTACATACAGTAAGCAGTTTTCCCACATGCTTTGTACATGGACCTCTGTGGTGGCACTATTTGGTGCTGCTGGCTGTAGCTCTTGAATAGATTTCATCTAATTTACTAATGTGATATTAGTTAATTTTTTAAATAATCATCTAAGCTTTGCCATACATGACTGAACTGCTGGGAAGAGGTTTCATTTTTAATTTTAAATGAATCTTTATTACAACAAAGATCAGCTTGCTGATTCATTTTAAATATTATTTCCTGCTGTTGTAATGGTCTTTAATGGAAGAGATAGGTGCAAGGCCATATTTCTCATTAGACACATTAGGTCAGGTTAAAGTTTAAAAGCAAATATTATGAGGGGCTATTTAGGTCATACCACAATAGTTTAATCTTGCCTTGCATAGTAATTGCACACACTGATGCTAACAATATGAAATGTACAGCACATATTATACACATTATATAGAATAAATACTGATAACCGCAATAAACGATGTGCAGAAACATGTGTATTATCAACTGAAATATGCAGTATATGGTTTATAAAATGCAAAGTGAACAGATTACACTTAGAAAGATACACTCAGATTAAAAAAAAACATTGCACAGCATACTGAAGAACATTGGACACTGAGATACACAAAAGGGGCACTGCTGTGCTCTAATCCCACGCCACCATTTTGCTTTCCACTGCACATGTCATCATCATTTTCTGTAATGATATACTAGTCCCATTTTAATTAAATTAAATACAGTGAAGAATGGATGGGTGACTGTTGGATGATAGCAATTACAGACATTCTCATTATGTCAGTGTGTCAAACCTAGCATAAGCAGACATTTATATGATTTTTGGTATGCAGTATATGAAATATTTTCAGTGACACTAGCAATGAATTCTCTGACTTTCCAGCACAGTTATATACTTTACATATTGTTCTTGATTTAAATTGGGTCAGTTTTAAGATGACTAGTGGCAAATCACAAAAGTATGTTATGTTGTACAAGGCTTTTTGTATTTTCATGTGATGAGTGAAACTCAACAAGTTCATTATTGGATTGGTCTGCTTTTGCACAGTAAAGTTCACACACACCCAAATTCTATCCATACAAGCACTGATTATCAGTGATGCCTACACAGCCTATCACTCTTCTGTACTCCTCAAAGGGACTCACTAACTTCAGCGTGAACAATATAACCTAGACCAAAGGTTACCTTACCCCCCCTTAGAATAATCTAAACAAATAAATGTCTCTGGATATAACGTTGACCTAAAGTCTAATACACCTTGATCCCAGAGAATAACCTAGACACAGATAGGCTAATATACCTTGGTTAAAACCACTTACCAGCCATTAATAATTTACATTACCATGATAGTGACTATAATGGGGCATCCCTCTCAGCCTGCTAACCTTATAGATAAAAAGAAAGGGGGCAATCTCCCCAACACCAGGTGCCCTGTATTTCCTTTATTACTTCAGTTACTCTAGATGAGTGTTTCCCAACCTGTGGGCCATTGTGGGCAACCCCGGACGAAACCCCCACTCCAATAATTGCACTTGAGGAAAACTCATTGACAATTGCAGTATATATCATTCTGGCACTCTGGTGATTGTGTGGAACCCCTCCCTTTTGACAATCACACTCGATTCACCGAGGGCAACTAACACACTCCCCCCACCCACACAATCCCCCTTTGGTCATAAACACAATGGCATATGAAAAACTGTGTTGTGACACCACAAAGGTTGGGAAATACTGCTCTTGATGTAAAGACAAACCATATAAACCATAAGCAAACGGTTATTTTTTTAAATAGAATAATACAAGGGGGAGTCAAGCTAAAGTTAGAAAATGGGATTAATAAGAACATGAAATGAACCTTAACAAAACTGATAATGTCATTTCTCAATGTAGTCTCCACCCTTTTTAATGCACCTGCGCCACCTGCCTGGAAGAACCTGGCTTCCAGCAGAATAAAAGGTTTTGTCTTGTCCCCACAACCACTTGTGAACCTCTTTCATCTGTCTTGAATCAATGACTACCCAGATTGTTTTTAGCAGTGGAAAAAGGTGGAAATCACACAGCGCCAAATGTGATGAATAAGGAGGATGTGTCAATATCTCCAAATTCAGTTTCTTCAGACAAGCCATGGTGTTCTTAGCAGTGTGTGGGCAGGCGGCCATTGTCTTTGCAGCAAAAGGACTCCTTGAGACAGCAGTCCCCGCAGCTTGGATCGAATAGCAGGCTTCACATTGGTCTCCAGCAAGTCACAGTAACTTGCACTAGTGGCTGTAGTACCCTTTGGCATGTAGTGTTCGACAATAACTCAGGTTCATGAGTGGTTGCCAGGACAAGACAAAACATTTCATTCTGCTGGAATCCAGGTACTTCGAGGCAGGTGGCGCAAGTGCATAAGAAGGATGACATTATCAGTTTTGTTAAGGTTCTTTCCATTTTCTAGTAAATCCCATTTTCTAACTTTAGCTTGACTACTCCTTGTATAATAAACAATATAAACAAACAGCAATGTCTGAATGTGCATATTCAGTCTTAGAAACCTTACTGAATATTAGCAGCAGTGTCAAAGAGGATGTTGTCATGGGTGGCTTTTAGATGTAACAGTTAGGCTGATACAAGAATTGTGTTCTCTGAGGTCCAGATAAAATGTTATCTCCTTCTCAGATGTATCTCCCTCTCTAACATTGTTCTCTGGTCTCTCAGACAAGCTGTTATTCATAGTGAAAATTCACTTGTGGTTATAGACCTGTTATTACACACATACGCTATTGGCTAGCTAACCTGGTAATGGATAGCTCTGCCTTAAAGTTTTCTTTCTTGTATTGTATCAGTTTTACTATTAAGGTGTAAATTGTTTAATTTTTACCCTAAAGCGCTTAGATAATGAGATAGAATGAATATATAAATACATTTAAGTCCTAAATTATTGGCCGCAAGAGTGCAGATATAATTAGGTATATTGCCTTCAAAAGTCCTTTAAAGTTCATCACAGCTTATTTGAAGAAAAACTTGTCATAGAGGCAGAAGGAGCGCTTTTTTAAGATAGTGTCTGTAGTGTTTGTAAATTTCATTGTATCCTTTTAGAACACTTTTGAACTACCTTTTCCCATACTCATGTAAAATAGGCAATATAGTTTGTCTTTGGTGAATGAAAATGAGCATTAATATACCATTAAGTAACATCACTTTTCCATACGCTCATTAACCTAAGTTAGTTTAAATGATACAAAGTAGTTTAAATTGGCCTCAATTTATGTATTTTGTTTTGGAAATTCTTGCCCATCTTTCTGTCACGTCAGGCTTTTTCCAATGCCCCTACAAAAAGCCGATTAGATGCTGACCACTTCTTTTTGCTTCCTTCTGGCAGCTAATAAGTAAAATGACCAGAAAGTGAAGCAATATTGTATGTTTTATTAATTTTTTATAATAAAACATACATAATGACTATAAGTGTCAGTCAAGTATATAAAAGATAGGCAAACTATTACCATTACACATAATATATAATTAATTATTTTGCCTTTGTTCACCATTAAATATTTAACAGCCATGCATATTTCAGCAGAGTCTGGTAAGATGCTACTGTACATACATCTTACCTGCTTATGAACACTCATTTCTGTCCAGAAAACTAAATATTATTTAGCAGAGTTCCATTTATATGTTTAACCCACTTAATCCAAAAGGGATGGACCAAGTGCAGAAGGCTACCCCCCCACACACCATGTTTGTACTAGGGCAATTGCATGTATTTGATAATTATGCTGTACTAGATATCCAGTGTTTGATATGATTTAAGTTGACCTATTTTAATCGATTATGGCTCAATCGATATTTAGCAAAACAGAATGTAGAGAAGATGATTTTGAATTGTGATTGCATGGGCATTATGACATTTAACAGCTTGTTCTGGTATCTCAACTAGATAAGCTACTGGCTGTCCATCTGTACTACCAGAGCAGACTCCTTGAATGCTAATCTTACCTTATGATTTAGGAAGAGTTAGTTACAATATTTTTGCCATTGAAGAATATAATACTTTGGGAAAAACTTAAGATTTGTATCCTCTGGAAATTTATTTTTATGACCAAAAAAGACCAACTTAAGAAATTCCTGTGTCAAATTTGAATATAATAACAACAGTGAATGGCGATGCAAAACCTGATCAACTTGCTACATTCAGAAATAAATGTTAAAAATACTTTTAGTTTTATCTATAGGTCTTCAAAATTTATAAGATTTATAACTGCAAAATTAAAGATCACTTTTATCATCTGAATCATGAGCACTTCATACTGCAAAAGTGATAAAAAATATTCTTTAAATTTTTATATTCTAAAAATCATTTTTCTTTAAGTATAGATTAGATTAAAATCTAATGTAATCTAATCTGATCTAATCTAATTTAATCTGAACTTTATTAAACCCATGGTGAAATTCAGATGCATATAGCAACAGAAACATAAAAACAAGGATACAGACTCACAGGACAAATAATACCGCCAATCAGTCAATCAATCAATCAATCAATAAATGTTTATTGTAGATATTTCAAAATTAATTTAAAGAGTATGTCAGGAGGAAGCATTGAATTGTCTGAAAGCAGTGGGTAGAAAATTAAATATAGGGCATCTTTAGCAATTACAGAATAGAAATTGTCAATATGTATATCTTTGGGTGAGCATTTTCATATCTATCTCATTTTATCTGTCCATCAATCCATCTGTTTTCCTTTTCAACTAACCCCAGGCAGGACCACAAGACATCTGGAGTCAGTCTGGTGTCTGGATTGTCTTTAAATAATATGATATTCTGATATAATTTTATTGTTAATCCCCGAGTGGACAATGTTTTTTTGCATGACCTCTGGGGTCAGAGCAGAGGATCAGCCATTGTAACCCTTAACCCTGGTGCAATTTTCAGGTTAAGGGCCTTGCTCAAGGGCCGAATGAGACAGGATCCCTTCTGGGAGTAACAAGATTTGAACCAGCAACCTTCCAGATACCAACACAGAACCTTAGCCCACCACTCCACAATATATGTAAATATAATCTAAAAGTTCAATAAAAAATTATTATATAGAAAAAAGACCATACTTGAATATACAGAAAATAATACACAATGAAGGTCTTGGTGCACCAGGCCTCCTATAATAATAATCAATCCTACTCATAGTTTAGTTATTTTATCTTAGTGTGATATATGAATATTAGACACATTGAAACAGTTGCATATCAAAAAAGCCTTAGGCTTCAAAAATCACAAATGCTGCCCTTGGACACACAAATGCATGATTTGCTAAATATGTAAATCAGTCATCTTTGTGTTGTTTCTGTTCCTTAAGGATATATCTCCTAGTATTGCTCATTCCTGTTTAGGCAGCTTATTGAGTCACAGTGTGCTGGGTTTGCAACTTAGAGATGTTTTTCAGTTCTCTTATGCTTTAATATATGCTAAAAAGGCACTCTAATAAAACTTAAGACATCTGAAATTCGAGAACATCAAAGCATTCTTCTTATTTATGTAATATTATAATATGCATCCATCTGTTTTTGTGCAAACCTAATGCAACTCAGGGTGCTGGCTGCACTGGAGACAAGACATGGAAAACAACCCTGAATGGGGCGACAGTCTATCACTGAGCCTGCACTTCATGCACAGCTAATCACACAATTACCCAAATTACCCAAATCTGCATTTTGGGATGCTGGTGTTAAACAGGAGGATCTGGAGGGGAAACCATGCTGAATTGGGTAGAATATGCAGACTTGACACAGGTAGTGACTCCAGGCCCAGGATATGAACCTGGTTATATAGCACCCTGACTGTGAGACACTGTTGAAGTATTATATCACCTAGAAAAACTATAATGTATGAAGCCTGAAGTCCAAAAATCAAATAAACACTTTCATAAAAGGTACAAGACAAAAGACACTGATGGAGAGGTATGAAGGGATTTTATGTGGGCCTACATGCACGTTGAGGGTTGCTGGTCTTCAACGGAGTCTGTGTGCATGTGGAATTACGTTGTTCGAAGCTGCTGTTTTGCTGGAAGTTATCGAAGTATCTCATGCTGTCATGTGTTTAGCTATTAAATTAAATCTATTAAACTTGGAGTGACAAAGATATTAAATCTGAAGATCTACTTGATTCAGAGTTATTAAGCTTACATTTAAGTATTGCTAAAAGCCAAAAATGTGCATGCTGGTTTAACCCTATGTATGAGGAACCAAAAGTAGAAAGCAGTAAAAAGACGTAGTCTTTACATTTATATTTATATTTAAAAATATATGAGGGTTTTGACATAGATATTTGTTCCATGTGTATTGGTTTACACATACACTCACTGAGCAAACTCTTAGGAACACCATATTAATACTGGGTAGGGCCTCATTTTGCTCTCAAAATAGCCTCAATTCTTTATTTTTTTAACATTTTATTGAAATTGTTAAAAACAAATAACATTCCATGCAAGTAAGTCAAATTTTACAAAACTGAGTTCAGATCAAATCAGCCCACAACCATGAGAAAGAGAGCTAGGCCAAAAACTTAAATAGTAGGAAAAATAAATAAATAAATCAATAAAATTAATTAAAATAAACAAATAAGGGAATAGAATCTACTTCCTCAATTTAAATGCTTATTCTAAAATGTTATTGATTCGAAGCTGTCATGTTTTAAAAACAGCCTCAATTCTTTGTGGCATGGATTCCACAAAATGTTGGAAACATTCCTTTGAATGACATAATTGCATTTCTGAAGATTTGTCAGCCAAACATGCATGCTGTGACTCTCCCGTTCTACCACAGATCACTGAACTCATTGTCATATTCATAAAACTAGTTTGAGATTACTTTTGATGTGTGATGTGTATGCCGGAAGTAGCCATTAGAAGATGAGTAAATTGAAGGGAAGCAACTGGTCAGCAACAATACTCAAATAGGCAGTGGCATTCAAGTGATGATTGATTGGTATTGACAGGCCAAGAATATCTTCCATACCATTACACCTCCATCACCATCATGGACTGTTGACACAAGACAGTTTGGGTGCATGGATTCATGCTGTTATTACCACATTCTGACACTACCATCTATGTGCTTGAACAGAAATCGAGGTTCATCAGAACAGGCCTTCAACTGTCCAGTTTTGGTGAGCCTGTGTCCAGTGTAGCCTCAGTTTGCAGGCTGAGAGATATAAAATATTAAATAGTAGAACATACACTTATAAGGCTACAGTTAAAAATTTGTTATAAAGGCCCTGCTGGCATTGAAGGCAGATTTTAATTTTTGTGTGGTCTCCAGACTGCAATTTCAGACTAACACATTGATTCTATGTATTCATTCAGCTCTCAGCTTTTTTAAATACAGTAGCTGAAAATTGCTCATATAACAGCTATCTGCCAACACAGCTTCAAAGGACCAATTGTGATCTCATTACAAAAAGCTGCTATTGATTATCTGTTGAATAAAATTATATATATCTAAATATTGTATAGTTAAAGGACTAAATAATCTTGTCTTCACATTAAAGTACAAATTCGAAAGGACATAACTAAGCCTACAAATAAGTATTTTCTACTTGGTTGGTATAATTTATGCTATAAATAATAAGAGGTGCACATTTGATCTTCTCCTGGGAAGTCATATCTCAAGAGTATATGTGTTCTTATCATACAATAAGTACTTCATTAATCAAGCAATTTATTCATTAAGTAAAAGTGAAATAACTTACTACTACAGGCCGTAATTTACTCATTCGGGTGTTACATACTCATGGCTTTGACATCCATTTCAAAATGCCTTTTTAATATATTTAAAATTGGTTCTGCTTCAGAAACTAAGGTCTTTGGTTTTTGTTTTTGGGAACCAATTAGTCGCCATTCGAAAGTGCTTATAATTGCTGTAAAATAATGTTTAGAGACACCTTAATAAGAGAAGGAATTGACAATCTAAAGAAATTAATAACGTAAGCATTGAAATAAAATATGTTTATGCATCACTATTAATAAAAATATTACTATAATCTTTAATTATCATTATGAATTTGACTTCTTTGCTGGTTACTTTCACAACTTAAAACTTGTAGACATTATGATATAGTGCTAAGGTGGGGCAATTTGTACTTTGGAGATCAGGGTTCTATCCCAAAGCAATATGTTTCTCTTGCATTTCTCTTTATAGTTAGCTTGCTGTTCTTAGAAGATGGCTTGCTGATGCAACGCTTGTTGGAATTTACCTGACTTTGGCAGGCTTGCTGTTTTTATAGGCATTCCTACAGCTGAATCTGATGCTGCTCACTTTCTTGATGGAAAGCTAGCTTATACTGTTGGTGAATCATCACCAATCTTATCTCCTGGCTGATGCAACTTGTTGGTGCCATTACATAACCCTCCCTTCAAAGTCACTTTCCCTAGCAATCACTTTCAACTTGCAACTGAGTACTTGTGAGCCATTACCTGTACTGATGCTGTAACCATTATTCCAGATCTAAAGACCTCAGCCTTGAAAATGTCCTACAAATACTCAAAAAAGTCAAGCACGACCATTTTGGGTCTCCACAGCACTTTGTGATTTGCTAAGTCGGTCTGTAAGTTTGAAGCTGCTTATTTAGGTTCATGCAACTTGTAAGCACTGTTACAGTATGTTAATTTAAAGAAGTCCTATGGTCCAATTGGTAGAAGCATAGAAAGTGCTTTCAGTATATGTGGCTCCCTGCTCCGTGCCTATCTGGAAAGTGTCTAGACCATTGAGTGTGTACTGTTGGGACACCTAGAGCAAGTAAGAGGAGTCTTAGGAAGATGGCCTCATGAATTCCAGAGGACATTCTTGATTGCAGAAGCCGACAGATTGACAGCTCAATTCTACAGTTAGCGTCATGTTGGGAAAACAGGTGTGAACAAAAGCTTAACTGCTGGGAGGAAGTAAAGTGAGAAGAGTGAGAAAATTTAATACAACAGGTGAAAAAGAGTGTTTGGCTTGTTACAAAGTTGAAATGAACCTGAAACGAAAATGTATTGTGAACACTCACTAAATTATAATGGATGGAGACTTTAATTGTGTTTTAAATCCAGACCTGGATAGATCCTCAGATACAACGGAGATAACATCTATTACTGCAAAGATAATTACACAGTTTGTAACCGATCATAACTTATCAGAACCATGGAGGTTTTTAAATCCTAACTCCTTCTTCTCACCCATACATCATTGTTATTCAAGAGTTCATAATTTCCTCATAGACACTATTTTTTTGCCCACTTTAAAATCTTGAAAGTACAACACTATTGTCATTTCTGACCACGCCCCTCTGATCATGGAGCTTAAATTATTACGTCCTACACACTCATCTCGTAGCTGGTGTCTTAACCCCCTATCACTAGCTGATGAGAACTGTACAGAATTCATATCCAAGAAAACTGATTATTTTCTTGAGATAAATGCATCCTTGGGTGTCTCAGCAGGTATACTCTGGGAAACTCTGAAGGCATTTTAATTGGACAGATAATTTCATATTTTTCTCACAAAAAGAAATAGGAAACCAAGAAAGCGTCTGAGTTAATCAACGAAATTACCAGAATAGATCTAGAATATGGCAGATCTCCAAATGAGGCACTAGAAAAAGACAGGTTTTACAATCATAATTTAACCTCTTGGCTACTAAAGAAACAGAAAAGCTTATCCTTAAATCACAACATCATTATTATGAACACAGAGAGAAGGCCAATAAGATCTTAGCCCAACAAATTCACAAGCAGGAAGTCTGTAATGCAATAACAGCAATTGACAACACAGATAGAAATAAAATTATTGACCACAAAAATATAACTTATACATTTAGAGAGTACTATAAGTTATATTCTACTCCGTTTAAAGAAGAGAAGACACAATCTAATTTGTTTCTTGATTCATTACAGATACCAGAGCTAGATATCCTTAGTACTGTTGAACTGGATAAACCTCTGACACTTTCATAATCACTAGACGCTATAAACTCACTTTAAGGTGGGAAAGCAGCTGGCAGTGATGGCTACCCAGTAGAATTTTATAAAACATTTTCAAATAAGCTGTGGTGAGCTGGCGCCCTGCCTGGGGATTTGTTCCTGCCTTGCGCCCTGTGTTGGCTGGGATTGGCTCCAGCAGACCCCCGTGACCCTGTGTTAGGATAGAGCGGGTTAAATAATGGATGGATGGATTTTCAAATAAGTTAACCACTATTATTAGCACCATTTACAGAAGGTAAAGACAAAAACAAATTTACCTCAAACTATTCGTCAGGCATTAATTACCACAATGTGCATCATACAGACCAATCTCCCCGCTGAATAATGATGTTAAAATACTCTGAAAAGTGTAGTCCTTCTGGTCACAAGACCAAACAGGATTTATTAAAGGCAGACACTTAACTTTTAACCTTTGACATTTGTTTAAAATAATAGATAGATAGATAGATAGATAGATAGATAGATAGATAGATAGATAGATAGATAGATAGATACTTTATTAATCCCAAGGGGAAATTCACATTCAAATACATTCAACTATTATATCTAACACCCAAGAGATTTTATTATCTTTAGATGCACAAAAAGCATTTGATATGGTTGAATGGGACTACCTATTCACCATATCACACAGATTTAGGCTTCAGTTTATATTAACAACGTTATTTCAGACTACTTCAAACTAGACTGCGGTACTAGACAAGGATGCCCCTCATCACTTTTGATTTTTGGAATCGGCATTGAACCGTTAGTTGTATATTTTAAAAATGCATCAGAGATAAAGGGGATTCTACTTGAACAAAAAATATCACTATATGCAGATGACATGGTACTGTATATATCAGACCCACAAAATTCTGTGGCAGCAGTTCTAAAAACATTAGCAGATTTTCATTACATATCTGGACTTAAAATCAATTTGAATAAAAACATGCTTTTTCCAGTGAATTCTCTAGCACATAATATCAAACTGGACACATTCTCATTTGTCATAGCAGTTCAGTTTAAATATCTAGGGGCAAATATTACAAGTAAATATAAAGCTCTGTTTCAACAAACTTTTGCTGCCTGCATGAAAAAAATTAAACAAGAAGTGAACAGATGGTCTATCCTCCACCTTACATTAGCAAGGACAATCAACATTGTTAAGATGACCAACCTCCCCAAATCTGCTCCTCCTGTTTCAAAGCATTTCCATATACATTAAGAAATCATTTTTTAAGAAATTAAACTTAATCATAACTTCATTTATTTGGAATTCGAAACATCCACACATCCAAAGGGCAACTCTACAACAGCCTATAGCACAAGTGGTCTGGCACTACCTAACTATTGTGTGGCAAACATTCAAGATATAAAGTCCTGGATATCAACACAAATCGATAACTATCCACAGATCTGGTCTGTAATAGAAATAAAATCTTGCAGTACTTCTTTATATTCCCTGCTCTGTGCCCCAGTTAATACAAACTGCTGTCATTACACTAATAATCCAATTGCCCTTCATTCTCTCGGAATATGGAACCAATGTAGGAAGCACTTTAAGACAGAGAAGCCCATGAGGATCCTTTGTGGGTGCTTCCAGGGGTTCTGCTAGTGTCCTACTTAGGCAAATAGCAAATACTTATAGGTCCTAATTGGACAAGCTCACGTAGGATCTTTGTAGGTTTAATTGTTTGGCCTTCCAAAGTCCTATTTGGGCTAACTACATATTATAGGGAAATCTTATTTAGGCAAGCCTAAATGGATTTTTGTGGGCTGTGGATGGTTGCCCTTCCTTGGATTCACTAAATATTAGTGAACTGGAATTGGCAAAGCCCAGGTAGATACATTGAGGGCTGAGTGGAGATGTGATATAGTATAGATCAGGGATAATTATGTGTGTGTGAGTTTTGATGATCCCAAATGGTTACTGGGAGTCATGGAGTTTGGGAAATTCTATGAACAATGCTTCATGATATCCAACTCTGTGTGAGTCTGTGTGTTTATGTACTCTTACAAACATCTGCCTGGCACATACTTCTTGCTGGTGCATGAGACTAACCAGATATTCTGCCTAATCTTTGTTAGCCATCAGGCATTTGCTCAGTCGGCACCCATCAAGGTCCGGCTCTTTGTCTTTTTTCACATTTGAGGCTATCTATCTTTTTCCATGCCCTTCCTTGTGTGCTTTAGTTTAATAAAGTCTTTTCTTGCTATATACTGTAATATATTCAATTATTTGAATTTCACACCTAGTCTTTCTGTCTTTAATCTGTACAATCAAATCTTCTGCTGTTTTTCCTTTGCTTACCAACATCATCTTAGTTAACTGCTTATTTTATTAAGTGGAAAGCAGAAAGCTCCACTTCAGGGTAATACACACTTCGACATTATTCAATTAAACGTAACAAATTAGCAACTGATACATAGTACCATTTAAAACCTTTGCAACACTTTAGTGCCCAATTTCCCAGATAATAAAACAATAAACTACATACTCGTTTTAATTTAAGATGGACCACACCTGCTGTAGAGGTTACTTACATTATTCCTCTAAAAAGCATGTTTGTGAAAATAAGACCTTCATACTGTTTGTCTTTGTATAAATACAGAAAGTTCATGATATTCTATTTAAAAATGCTGGGTGGAATCGTGAATTGTGTGCTGCTGTTTCTGTTTGTGTTGCTTTCTTCTCTAGATACAGCACACTGTTTTTTCCTTGACATACCGCACTGAAGTGTGTGTAGGGTTAATTGGAGATTTTGTACTTTCCTGAGTGAGTGTAAGGTTGCATTCGAGTGTGCTGTGCCCCGAGATGAACTGGCATCTCTTCTGAGATTGGTTTCTGTTAGTTCCATTAAGCAGATGATGGGATAGACGATTACTGACATCTTTTAGTGAACTCCATCTCAGCCTAATTTATATAAGATTTAATAAGGTAGAGAGGGATACAAATATTCCACATTTTTCACAAAGAGTAACTGAAGCTTAACAAGTGAGTAACATTTAACCTTGTAACTTTTGTAATTTAAAATTCAGTACCACCAGCTACATTAATTTCATTTTGTTGAGATTTGCTGTTTGGTTGACTTCTTCAAACAGTTTCATGATTTATTTGTTTTACTAAAATACTTTTATTTTTGTTCTGTATTAGCAGGATTTCCTATTTCTAACATTGTATTTTTTTACTGTAAGTTTTTATGTTCTCAGTGTCAGTCACTGTCTTTTTTAAAAAGTCCAGGAATTCTTCTCTTTATGGTCATATTGACAATTGACATGATGGCTTTTGGATTCTTGGGATGCCTGGCCCAATACATAGAATAGTAATTGACCATCGAGACCTGTTAAGAGGCCACACAAGCCATTGACCAACTGTTAATAAAGCTGAGGACTGGTTATCTATTTATGGGTGTTGTCATGGCCGGCAATAAATAGTAACTGATAGAGGGGAATGGAACCTTATTATCTCTTTAAGGATCAGACAGCTGTAAAAGCTTCAATGAGAACAGCCCTTCAAGGACTAGGGGGCAAGGGTATACAATCACCTCACATAAAAAGTAGCTCAGAAATCTAAGCTAACAGCTCAGAAAGAACAGCTAGTCTGCATTTTTTGTTTTCGTCTTTTCATTTACTCTTGTTTTCCATTTCTACCCATCATTGTGTTTAGTTTTAATACATAGATCATTTGTGATAGCTTTGACTCCTACATTGTGAGAGAGAGATGAGTACCAAAGAAAAAGATCAAATACAGCTCTAGGCACTCCTTGGGCCTGAACCCCTTCTGTACTGGTATGGGTCTCCCAGATATCTATTGTGACCAAAACAGGGCACCATATAGCAGATTCCATACTCAGAAAACACCATCACAGTCCAGGTAAGAGGTGATGATTTTATTAACAAAATGAAGTAAACAATTATTTCTTTCCTTCCCATGTCCCAGTTTTTCTCTTCCACAAGTAACTGCCATCCCCTCCTCCTCCTTACCTGGCAAGCCCTTTCCTCAGCTCCTCTCCTGAATCTAAGCTTGTTTTTACCGAGTTGGAGGCCTTTAAAAGACTAATCTCAGGAGAAATTCTGGTGACACTTCAATCTAGTGAGCAGCACATCCAGTTCACTCTGGCAAACACTACATTTCCCAGCAACCTATGTGAGAACCTTAAGTATCTCGGCAGAATACCACCTGCCTACCACTGGGATGTGTACTGCCATATATGCCCTCCACTTTCATCGAATCCTCAATCATCTCAACTTTGCTCTTTCTTCCTCTCAATATCCTAGCATTTCTTTCTCCCACTCAGCACTGGCCTTTCCAAACATCTGAACTAGGCAGTTGCCTAGAGGGCCTAGAGGAACTTGATTGCAAGGCAGGTCATCCTAATAACTCCTTTCTCTAATCATGTTGAATAACGGATTAATGTATCAGTCCCAATTTGGACCACCCACCCCGACTTCATGGTAATGGCTTCAGCACTGTGAGAGATAGTCAATCAATAGTGAAGTGTAGGATACTAAATTGATCAAAACTGGCTGGCTGCAAATAGCAACAGATGAAGTGTTTCAAATCACTGCATCACAGCACAATGTCATGCCCTCTAGAAGTATCATGGAAGAATACTGGTCCTAGGTTCCCCAGCCAGGGAACCTGTGCTGCTACCAGCCCCCCATCATGCTTTGTGAACTCTTGTCAGCCCTCACTTTTTCTGCCTCTTTTGATAGACGGTCAGGAATCCCTGTCATCTTCTTGGTTGTCTGCTTTCTGTCTCTCTGTGAATGTACTGCCACATTTCCTTTCTTAGGCACCTCTCTTTTTCTCCTGATTTGCTCCCACTGTCTGTTGCATGTTCAAGGCACCATACATGACACACTCTACCTCTCCCTAGTAGCCTCAGGCCTCCTATTTTGATGGGTGCATCTGCTCTCTCCCTACTTGTGTTGTTTTTTTCTTTCTCCTTTGGAGGTTTTACATGAGATTTCCCTTCTCACTGTTGCCACCTGGTTGTTGACATTGAATAAATCCAAATGAAACATGAAATCAGAGCTTTTCAACCCACTGGTAACTCAAGGGGTGCATGATTCGGACTCTGAGGGAGAAGACGTCTAAGAAGAAAACTGACTGCTGTTTATGAAACTCAAGGAGCACACACTTCGGACACTACCTAGGCCTTGACTGGCAATGTATTAAATACAGTGCCAAGCATCTGGAATAGAAGGAGTAATGCACTTAATAATAACTTATTAATAAAAAGGTAACAAGTCCTCCATTTCTTCCACAGAAATATTCTCAAACCTCCACACTGATTGTTGACTCCGTGCTGTGCAGAGTTACAGGAGTTACTGCAGTGTGATGCCGCCTGACGTG